>NW_028128711.1:0-201417 GCF_965231255.1 Vanellus vanellus | reverse complement strand
GAGGCTGCCGAAAGCGAAAACAGGTGCTTTTGAGGATGGAGTCCGCAGGAAAGAAGAGAGTGCCAAATTGTCTGTGGCATTTGAAGAGGTTCCAGGAGGCAATGAGGACCAGCATCACTTTTCCCGGCTGGCACCTTTGCTGTGGCAGCAAAAGCTGGACGTTTGTCTTTTTACCACGGGAGGGCGCCGAAAGTGAAAAAAGGCGCTTTTGAGGATAGAGTCCGCAGGAAAGCAGAGAGGGCCAAATGGTCTGAGGCATTTGAAGGGGTTCCAGGAGGCAGTGAGAACCAGCATTACTTTTCCCCGCTGGCACCTTTGCTGTGGCAGCAAAAGCTGGACGTTTGTCTTTTTTGCTCCTGAGGATGCCGAAAGCGAAAACAGGTGCTTTTGAGGATGGAATCCGCAGGAAAGTAGAGAGGGCCAAATTGTCTGAGGCATTTGAAAGAGTTCCAGGAGGCAGTGAGAACCAGCATTACTTTTCCCGGCTGGCACCTTTGCTGTGGCAGCAAAAGCTGGACGTTTGTCTTTTTTGCTCCGGAGGCTGCCGAAAGCGAAAACAGGTGCTTTTGAGGATGGAGTCCGCAGGAAAGCAGAGAGGGCCAAATTGTCTGGGGCATTTGAAAGGGTTCCAGGAGGCAGTGAGAACCAGCATTACTTTTCCCGGCTGGCACCTTTGCTGTGGCAGCAAAAGCTGGACGTTTCTCTTTTTTGCTCCTGAGGATGCCGAAAGCGAAAACAGGTGCTTTTGAGGATGGAGTCCGCAGGAAAGCAGAGAGGGCCAAATTGTCTGTGGCATTTGAAAGGGTTCCAGGAGGCAGTGAGAACCAGCATTACTTTTCCCCGCTGGCACCTTTGCTGTGGCAGCAAAAGCTGGACGTTTGTCTTTTTTGCTCCGGAGGCTGCCGAAAGCGAAAACAGGTGCTTTTGAGGATGGAGTCCGCAGGAAAGCAGAGAGGGCCAAATTGTCTGGGGCATTTGAAAGAGTTCCAGGAGGCAGTGAGAACCAGCATTACTTTTCCCCGCTGGCACCTTTGCTGTGGCAGCAAAACCTGGACGTTTGTCTTTTTTGCTCCGGAGGCTGCCGAAAGCGAAAACAGGTGCTTTTGAGGATGGAGTCCGCAGGAAAGCAGAGAGGGCCAAATAGTCTGTGGCATTTGAAGAGGTTCCAGGAGGCAATGAGGACCAGCATCACTTTTCCCGGCTGGCACCTTTGCTGTGGCAGCAAAAGCTGGACGTCTGTCTTTTTACCACCGGAGGGCGCCGAAAGTGAAAAAAGGCGCTTTTGAGGATGGAGTCCGCAGGAAAGCAGAGAGGGCCAAATTGTCTGGGGCATTTGAAAGAGTTCCAGGAGGCAGTGAGAACCAGCATTACTTTTCCCCGCTGGCACCTTTGCTGTGGCAGCAAAAGCTGGACGTTTGTCTTTTTACCACCGGAGGGCGCCGAAAGTGAAAAAAGGCGCTTTTGAGGATAGAGTCCGCAGGAAAGCAGAGAGGGCCAAATTGTCTGTGGCATTTGAAGGGGTTCCAGGAGGCAGTGAGGACCAGCATTACTTTTCCCCGCTGGCACCTTTGCTGTGGCAGCAAAACCTGGACGTTTGTCTTTTTTGCTCCGGAGGCTGCCGAAAGCGAAAACAGGTGCTTTTGAGGATGGAGTCCGCAGGAAAGCAGAGAGGGCCAAATTGTCTGGGGCATTTGAAAGAGTTCCAGGAGGCAGTGAGAACCAGCATTACTTTTCCCCGCTGGCACCTTTGCTGTGGCAGCAAAAGCTGGACGTTTTTCTTTTTTGCTCTGGAGGCTGCCGAAAGCGAAAACAGGTGCTTTTGAGGATGGAGTCCGCAGGAAAGCAGAGAGGGCCAAATTGTCTGGGGCATTTGAAAGGGTTCCAGGAGGCAGTGAGAACCAGCATTACTTTTCCCCGCTGGCACCTTTGCTGTGGCAGCAAAACCTGGACGTTTGTCTTTTTTGCTCCAGAGGCTGCCGAAAGTGAAAACAGGTGCTTTTGAGGATGGAGTCCGCAGGAAAGCAGAGAGGGCCAAATTGTCTGGGGCATTTGAAAGGGTTCCAGGAGGCAGTGAGAACCAGCATTACTTTTCCCGGCAGGCACCTTTGCTGTGGCAGCAAAACCTGGACGTTTGTCTTTTTTGCTCCGGAGGCTGCCGAAAGCGAAAACAGGTGCTTTTGAGGATGGAGTCCGCAGGAAAGCAGAGAGGGCCAAATAGTCTGTGGCATTTGAAAGAGTTCCAGGAGGCCGTAAGAACCAGCATTACTTTTCCCCGCTGGCACCTTTGCTGTGGCAGCAAAACCTGGACGTTTTTCTTTTTTGCTCTGGAGGCTGCCGAAAGCGAAAACAGGTGCTTTTGAGGATGGAGTCCGCAGGAAAGAAGAGAGTGCCAAATTGTCTGTGGCATTTGAAGAGGTTCCAGGAGGCAATGAGGACCAGCATCACTTTTCCCGGCTGGCACCTTTGCTGTGGCAGCAAAAGCTGGACGTTTGTCTTTTTACCACCGGAGGGCGCCGAAAGTGAAAAAAGGCGCTTTTGAGGATAGAGTCCGCAGGAAAGCAGAGAGGGCCAAATGGTCTGGGGCATTTGAAGGGGTTCCAGGAGGCAGTGAGAACCAGCATTACTTTTCCCCGCTGGCACCTTTGCTGTGGCAGCAAAACCTGGACGTTTGTCTTTTTTGCTCCAGAGGCTGCCGAAAGTGAAAACAGGTGCTTTTGAGGATGGAGTCCGCAGGAAAGCAGAGAGGGCCAAATAGTCTGTGGCGTTTGAAAGAGTTCCAGGAGGCCGTGAGAACCAGCATTACTTTTCCCCGCTGGCACCTTTGCTGTGGCAGCAAAACCTGGACGTTTGTCTTTTTTGCTCCGGAGGCTGCCGAAAGCGAAAACAGATGCTTTTGAGGATGGAGTCCGCAGGAAAGCAGAGAGGGCCAAATAGTCTGTGGCATTTGAAAGAGTTCCAGGAGGCCGTAAGAACCAGCATTACTTTTCCCCGCTGGCACCTTTGCTGTGGCAGCAAAACCTGGACGTTTGTCTTTTTTGCTCCGGAGGCTGCCGAAAGCGAAAACAGGTGCTTTTGAGGATGGAGTCCGCAGGAAAGAAGAGAGTGCCAAATTGTCTGTGGCATTTGAAGAGGTTCCAGGAGGCAATGAGGACCAGCATCACTTTTCCCGGCTGGCACCTTTGCTGTGGCAGCAAAAGCTGGACGTTTGTCTTTTTACCACCGGAGGGCGCCGAAAGTGAAAAAAGGCGCTTTTGAGGATAGAGTCCGCAGGAAAGCAGAGAGGGCCAAATGGTCTGGGGCATTTGAAGGGATTCCAGGAGGCAGTGAGAACCAGCATTACTTTTCCCCGCTGGCACCTTTGCTGTGGCAGCAAAACCTGGACGTTTGTCTTTTTTGATCCAGAGGCTGCCGAAAGTGAAAACAGGTGCTTTTGAGGATGGAGTCCGCAGGAAAGCAGAGAGGGCCAAATTGTCTGGGGCATTTGAAAGGGTTCCAGGAGGCAGTGAGAACCAGCATTACTTTTCCCGGCAGGCACCTTTGCTGTGGCAGCAAAAGCTGGACGTTTGTCTTTTTTGCTCCGGAGGCTGCCGAAAGCGAAAACAGGTGCTTTTGAGGATGGAGTCCGCAGGAAAGCAGAGAGGGCCAAATAGTCTGTGGCATTTGAAAGAGTTCCAGGAGGCCGTGAGAACCAGCATTACTTTTCCCCGCTGGCACCTTTGCTGTGGCAGCAAAACCTGGACGTTTGTCTTTTTTGCTCCGGAGGCTGCCGAAAGCGAAAACAGGTGCTTTTGAGGATGGAGTCCGCAGGAAAGAAGAGAGTGCCAAATTGTCTGTGGCATTTGAAGAGGTTCCAGGAGGCAATGAGGACCAGCATCACTTTTCCCGGCTGGCACCTTTGCTGTGGCAGCAGAAGCTGGACGTTTGTCTTTTTTGCTCCGGAGGCTGCCGAAAGCGAAAACAGGTGCTTTTGAGGATGGAGTCCGCAGGAAAGCAGAGAGGGCCAAATTGTCTGGGGCATTTGAAAGAGTTCCAGGAGGCAGTGAGAACCAGCATTACTTTTCCCCGCTGGCACCTTTGCTGTGGCAGGAAAAGCTGGACGATTGTCTTTTTTGCTCTGGAAACTGCCGAAAGCGAAAACAGGTGCTTTTGAGGATGGAGTCCGCAGGAAAGAAGAGAGTGCCAAATTGTCTGTGGCATTTGAAGAGGTTCCAGGAGGCAATGAGGACCAGCATCACTTTTCCCGGCTGGCACCTTTGCTGTGGCAGCAAAAGCTGGACATTTGTCTTTTTTGCTCCGGAGGCTGCCGAAAGCGAAAACAGGTGCTTTTGAGGATGGAGTCCGCAGGAAAGCAGAGAGGGCCAAATTGTCTGTGGCATTTGAAGGGGTTCCAGGAGGCAGTGAGGACCAGCATTACTTTTCCCCGCTGGCACCTTTGCTGTGGCAGCAAAACCTGGACGTTTGTCTTTTTTGCTCCGGAGGCTGCCGAAAGCGAAAACAGGTGCTTTTGAGGATGGAGTCCGCAGGAAAGCAGAGAGGGCCAAATTGTCTGGGGCATTTGAAAGAGTTCCAGGAGGCAGTGAGAACCAGCATTACTTTTCCCCGCTGGCACCTTTGCTGTGGCAGGAAAAGCTGGACGTTTGTCTTTTTTGCTCTGGAAACTGCCGAAAGCGAAAACAGGTGCTTTTGAGGATGGAGTCCGCAGGAAAGCAGAGAGGGCCAAATTGTCTGGGGCATTTGAAAGGGTTCCAGGAGGCAGTGAGAACCAGCATTACTTTTCCCCGCTGGCACCTTTGCTGTGGCAGCAAAACCTGGACGTTTTTCTTTTTTGCTCTGGAGGCTGCCGAAAGCGAAAACAGGTGCTTTTGAGGATGGAGTCCGCAGGAAAGCAGAGAGGGCCAAATTGTCTGGGGCATTTGAAAGGGTTCCAGGAGGCAGTAAGAACCAGCATTACTTTTCCCCGCTGGCACCTTTGCTGTGGCAGCAAAACCTGGACGTTTGTCTTTTTTGCTCCTGAGGATGCCGAAAGCGAAAACAGGTGCTTTTGAGGATGGAGTCCGCAGGAAAGCAGAGAGGGCAAAATTGTCTGGGGCATTTGAAAGAGTTCCAGGAGGCAGTGAGAACCAGCATTACTTTTCCCCGCTGGCACCTTTGCTGTGGCAGCAAAAGCTGGACGTTTGTCTTTTTTGCTCCGGAGGCTGCCGAAAGCGAAAACAGGTGCTTTTGAGGATGGAGTCCGCAGGAAAGCAGAGAGGGCCAAATTGTCTGGGGCATTTGAAAGGGTTCCAGGAGGCAGTGAGAACCAGCATTACTTTTCGCCGCTGGCACCTTTGCTGTGGCAGCAAAAGCTGGACGTTTGTCTTTTTTGCTCCTGAGGATGCCGAAAGCGAAAACAGGTGCTTTTGAGGATGGAGTCCGCAGGAAAGCAGAGAGGGCCAAATTGTCTGGGGCATTTGAAAGAGTTCCAGGAGGCAGTGAGAACCAGCATTACTTTTCCCGGCAGGCACCTTTGCTGTGGCAGCAAAACCTGGACGTTTGTCTTTTTTGCTCCGGAGGTTGCCGAAAGTGAAAACAGGTGCTTTTGAGGATGGAGTCCGCAGGAAAGCAGAGAGGGCCAAATTGTCTGGGGCATTTGAAAGGGTTCCAGGAGGCAGTGAGAACCAGCATTACTTTTGCCCGCTGGCACTTTTGCTGTGGCAGGAAAACCTGGACGTTTGTCTTTTTTGCTCCGGAGGCTGCCGAAAGCGAAAACAGGTGCTTTTGAGGATGGAGTCCGCAGGAAAGCAGAGAGGGCCAAATGGTCTGGGGCATTTGAAGGGGTTCCAGGAGGCAGTGAGGACCAGCATTACTTTTCCCCGCTGGCACCTTTGCTGTGGCAGCAAAAGCTGGACGTTTGTCTTTTGACCACCGGAGGGCGCCGAAAGTGAAAAAAGGCGCTTTTGAGGATGGAGTCCGCAGGAAAGCAGAGAGGGCCAAATGTTCTGGGGCATTTGAAGGGGTTCCAGGAGGCAGTGAGGACCAGCATTACTTTTCCCCGCTGGCACCTTTGCTGTGGCAGCAAAAGCTGGACGTTTGTCTTTTTACCACCGGAGGGCGCCGAAAGTGAAAAAAGGCGCTTTTGAGGATAGATTCCGCAGGAAAGCAGAGAGGGCCAAATGGTCTGGGGCATTTGAAGAGGTTCCAGGAGGCAGTGAGGACCAGCATTACTTTTCCCCGCTGGCACCTTTGCTGTGGCAGCAAAAGCTGGACGTTTGTCTTTTTTGCTCCGGAGGCTGCCGAAAGCGAAAACAGGTGCTTTTGAGGATGGAGTCCGCAGGAAAGCAGAGAGGGCCAAATTGTCTGTGGCATTTGAAAGAGTTCCAGGAGGGAGTGAGAACCAGCATTACTTTTCCCCGCTGGCACCTTTGCTGTGGCAGCAAAAGCTGGACGTTTGTCTTTTTTGCTCCGGAGGCTGCCGAAAGCGAAAACAGGTCCTTTTGAGGATGGAGTCCGCAGGAAAGCAGAGAGGGCCAAATTGTCTGGGGCATTTGAAAGGGTTCCAGGAGGCAGTGAGAACCAGCATTACTTTTCCCCGCTGGCACCTTTGCTGTGGCAGCAAAAGCTGGACGTTTGTCTTTTTTGCTCCTGAGGATGCCGAAAGCGAAAACAGGTGCTTTTGAGGATGGAATCCGCAGGAAAGCAGAGAGGGCCAAATTGTCTGGGGCATTTGAAAGGGTTCCAGGAGGCAGTGAGAACCAGCATTACTTTTCCCGGCTGGCACCTTTGCTGTGGCAGCAAAAGCTGGACGTTTGTCTTTTTTGCTCCTGAGGCTGCCGAAAGCGAAAACAGGTGCTTTTGAGGATGGAGTCCGCAGGAAAGCAGAGAGGGCCAAATTGTCTGGGGCATTTGAAAGGGTTCCAGGAGGCAGTGAGAACCAGCATTACTTTTCGCCGCTGGCACCTTTGCTGTGGCAGCAAAAGCTGGACGTTTGTCTTTTTTGCTCCTGAGGATGCCGAAAGCGAAAACAGGTGCTTTTGAGGATGGAGTCCGCAGGAAAGCAGAGAGGGCCAAATTGTCTGGGGCATTTGAAAGAGTTCCAGGAGGCAGTGAGAACCAGCATTACTTTTCCCCGCTGGCACCTTTGCTGTGGCAGCAAAACCTGGACGTTTGTCTTTTTTGCTCCAGAGGTTGCCGAAAGTGAAAACAGGTGCTTTTGAGGATGGAGTCCGCAGGAAAGCAGAGAGGGCCAAATTGTCTGGGGCATTTGAAAGGGTTCCAGGAGGCAGTGAGAACCAGCATTACTTTTGCCCGCTGGCACTTTTGCTGTGGCAGGAAAACCTGGACGTTTGTCTTTTTTGCTCCGGAGGCTGCCGAAAGCGAAAACAGGTGCTTTTGAGGATGGAGTCCGCAGGAAAGCAGAGAGGGCCAAATGGTCTGGGGCATTTGAAGGGGTTCCAGGAGGCAGTGAGGACCAGCATTACTTTTCCCCGCTGGCACCTTTGCTGTGGCAGCAAAAGCTGGACGTTTGTCTTTTGACCACCGGAGGGCGCCGAAAGTGAAAAAAGGCGCTTTTGAGGATGGAGTCCGCAGGAAAGCAGAGAGGGCCAAATGGTCTGGGGCATTTGAAGGGGTTCCAGGAGGCAGTGAGGACCAACATTACTTTTCCCCGCTGGCACCTTTGCTGTGGCAGCAAAAGCTGGACGTTTGTCTTTTTACCACCGGAGGGCGCCGAAAGTGAAAAAAGCCGCTTTTGAGGATAGATTCCGCAGGAAAGCAGAGAGGGCCAAATGGTCTGGGGCATTTGAAAGGGTTCCAGGAGGCAGTGAGGACCAGCATTACTTTTCCCCGCTGGCACCTTTGCTGTGGCAGCAAAAGCTGGACGTTTTTCTTTTTTGCTCCGGAGGCTGCCGAAAGCGAAAACAGGTGCTTTTGAGGATGGAGTCCGCAGGAAAGCAGAGAGGGCCAAATAGTCTGTGGCATTTGAAAGAGTTCCAGGAGGCCGTGAGAACCAGCATTACTTTTCCCCGCTGGCACCTTTGCTGTGGCAGCAAAACCTGGACGTTTGTCTTTTTTGCTCCGGAGGCTGCCGAAAGCGAAAACAGGTGCTTTTGAGGATGGAGTCCGCAGGAAAGAAGAGAGTGCCAAATTGTCTGTGGCATTTGAAGAGGTTCCAGGAGGCAATGAGGACCAGCATCACTTTTCCCGGCTGGCACCTTTGCTGTGGCAGCAAAAGCTGGACGTTTGTCTTTTTACCACCGGAGGGCGCCGAAAGTGAAAAAAGGCGCTTTTGAGGATAGAGTCCGCAGGAAAGCAGAGAGGGCCAAATGGTCTGGGGCATTTGAAGGGGTTCCAGGAGGCAGTGAGAACCAGCATTACTTTTCCCCGCTGGCACCTTTGCTGTGGCAGCAAAACCTGGACGTTTGTCTTTTTTGCTCCAGAGGCTGCCGAAAGTGAAAACAGGTGCTTTTGAGGATGGAGTCCGCAGGAAAGCAGAGAGGGCCAAATTGTCTGGGGCATTTGAAAGGGTTCCAGGAGGCAGTGAGAACCAGCATTACTTTTCCCGGCAGGCACCTTTGCTGTGGCAGCAAAACCTGGACGTTTGTCTTTTTTGCTCCGGAGGCTGCCGAAAGCGAAAACAGGTGCTTTTGAGGATGGAGTCCGCAGGAAAGCAGAGAGGGCCAAATAGTCTGTGGCATTTGAAAGAGTTCCAGGAGGCCGTGAGAACCAGCATTACTTTTCCCCGCTGGCACCTTTGCTGTGGCAGCAAAACCTGGACGTTTGTCTTTTTTTGCTCCGGAGGCTGCCGAAAGCGAAAACAGGTGCTTTTGAGGATGGAGTCCGCAGGAAAGAAGAGAGTGCCAAATTGTCTGTGGCATTTGAAGAGGTTCCAGGAGGCAATGAGGACCAGCATCACTTTTCCCGGCTGGCACCTTTGCTGTGGCAGCAAAAGCTGGACGTTTGTCTTTTTACCACCGGAGGGCGCCGAAAGTGAAAAAAGGCGCTTTTGAGGATAGAGTCCGCAGGAAAGCAGAGAGGGCCAAATGGTCTGGGGCATTTGAAGGGGTTCCAGGAGGCAGTGAGAACCAGCATTACTTTTCCCCGCTGGCACCTTTGCTGTGGCAGCAAAAGCTGGACGTTTGTCTTTTTTGCTCCTGAGGATGCCGAAAGCGAAAACAGGTGCTTTTGAGGATGGAATCCGCAGGAAAGTAGAGAGGGCCAAATTGTCTGAGGCATTTGAAAGAGTTCCAGGAGGCAGTGAGAACCAGCATTACTTTTCCCGGCTGGCACCTTTGCTGTGGCAGCAAAAGCTGGACGTTTGTCTTTTTTGCTCCGGAGGCTGCCGAAAGCGAAAACAGGTGCTTTTGAGGATGGAGTCCGCAGGAAAGCAGAGAGGGCCAAATGGTCTGGGGCATTTGAAGGGGTTCCAGGAGGCAGTGAGGACCAGCATTACTTTTCCCCGCTGGCACCTTTGCTGTGGCAGCAAAAGCTGGACGTTTGTCTTTTTACCACCGGAGGGCGCCGAAAGTGAAAAAAGGCGCTTTTGAGGATAGATTCCGCAGGAAAGCAGAGAGGGCCAAATTGTCTGGGGCATTTGAAAGGGTTCCAGGAGGCAGTGAGAACCAGCATTACTTTTCCCCGCTGGCACCTTTGCTGTGGCAGCAAAAGCTGGACGTTTGTCTTTTTTGCTCCTGAGGCTGCCGAAAGCGAAAACAGGTGCTTTTGAGGATGGAGTCCGCAGGAAAGCAGAGAGGGCCAAATTGTCTGGGGCATTTGAAAGGGTTCCAGGAGGCAGTGAGAACCAGCATTACTTTTCCCCGCTGGCACCTTTGCTGTGGCAGCAAAAGCTGGACGTTTGTCTTTTTTGCTCCTGAGGATGCCGAAAGCGAAAACAGGTGCTTTTGAGGATGGAGTCCGCAGGAAAGCAGAGAGGGCCAAATTGTCTGGGGCATTTGAAAGAGTTCCAGGAGGCAGTGAGAACCAGCATTACTTTTCCCGGCAGGCACCTTTGCTGTGGCAGCAAAACCTGGACGTTTGTCTTTTTTGCTCCGGAGGTTGCCGAAAGTGAAAACAGGTGCTTTTGAGGATGGAGTCCGCAGGAAAGCAGAGAGGGCCAAATTGTCTGGGGCATTTGAAAGGGTTCCAGGAGGCAGTGAGAACCAGCATTACTTTTCCCCGCTGGCACTTTTGCTGTGGCAGGAAAACCTGGACGTTTGTCTTTTTTGCTCCGGAGGCTGCCGAAAGCGAAAACAGGTGCTTTTGAGGATGGAGACCGCAGGAAAGCAGAGAGGGCCAAATGGTCTGGGGCATTTGAAGGGGTTCCAGGAGGCAGTGAGGACCAGCATTACTTTTCCCCGCTGGCACCTTTGCTGTGGCAGCAAAAGCTGGACGTTTGTCTTTTGACCACCGGAGGGCGCCGAAAGTGAAAAAAGGCGCTTTTGAGGATGGAGTCCGCAGGAAAGCAGAGAGGGCCAAATGGTCTGGGGCATTTGAAGGGGTTCCAGGAGGCAGTGAGGACCAGCATTACTTTTCCCCGCTGGCACCTTTGCTGTGGCAGCAAAAGCTGGACGTTTGTCTTTTTACCACCGGAGGGCGCCGAAAGTGAAAAAAGGCGCTTTTGAGGATAGATTCCGCAGGAAAGCAGAGAGGGCCAAATGGTCTGGGGCATTTGAAGAGGTTCCAGGAGGCAGTGAGGACCAGCATTACTTTTCCCCGCTGGCACCTTTGCTGTGGCAGCAAAAGCTGGACGTTTGTCTTTTTTGCTCCGGAGGCTGCCGAAAGCGAAAACAGGTGCTTTTGAGGATGGAGTCCGCAGGAAAGCAGAGAGGGCCAAATTGTCTGTGGCATTTGAAAGAGTTCCAGGAGGCAGTGAGAACCAGCATTACTTTTCCCCGCTGGCACCTTTGCTGTGGCAGGAAAAGCTGGACGTTTGTCTTTTTTGCTCTGGAAACTGCCGAAAGCGAAAACAGGTGCTTTTGAGGATGGAGTCCGCAGGAAAGCAGAGAGGGCCAAATTGTCTGGGGCATTTGAAAGGGTTCCAGGAGGCAGTGAGAACCAGCATTACTTTTCCCCGCTGGCACCTTTGCTGTGGCAGCAAAACCTGGACGTTTGTCTTTTTTGCTCCTGAGGATGCCGAAAGCGAAAACAGGTGCTTTTGAGGATGGAGTCCGCATGAAAGCAGAGAGGGCTAAATTGTCTGGGGCATTTGAAAGAGTTCCAGGAGGCAGTGAGAACCAGCATTACTTTTCCCCGCTGGCACCTTTGCTGTGGCAGCAAAACCTGGACGTTTGTCTTTTTTGCTCCGGAGGCTGCCGAAAGCCAAAACAGGTGCTTTTGAGTATGGAGTCCGCAGGAAAGCAGAGAGGGCCAAATAGTCTGTGGCATTTGAAGAGGTTCCAGGAGGCAATGAGGACCAGTATCACTTTTCCCCGCTGCCACCTTTGCTGTGGCAGCAAAACCTGGACGTTTGTCTTTTTTGCTCCGGAGGCTGCCGAAAGCGAAAACAGGTGCTTTTGAGGATGGAGTCCGCAGGAAAGCAGAGAGGGCCAAATTGTCTGTGGCATTTGAAAGAGTTCCAGGAGGCAGTGAGAACCAGCATTACTTTTCCCCGCTGGCACCTTTGCTGTGGCAGCAAAAGCTGGACGTTTGTCTTTTTTGCTCCGGAGGCTGCCGAAAGCGAAAACAGGTGCTTTTGAGGATGGAGTCCGCAGGAAAGCAGAGAGGGCTAAATTGTCTGGGGCATTTGAAAGGGTTCCAGGAGGCAGTGAGAACCAGCATTACTTTTCCCGGCAGGCACCTTTGCTGTGGCAGCAAAACCTGGACGTTTGTCTTTTTTGCTCCGGAGGTTGCCGAAAGTGAAAACAGGTGCTTTTGAGGATGGAGTCCGCAGGAAAGCAGAGAGGGCCAAATAGTCTGTGGCATTTGAAAGAGTTCCAGGAGGCCGTGAGAACAAACATTACTTTCCCCGCTGGCACCTTTGCTGTGGCAGCAAAAGCTGGACGTTTGTCTTTTTTGCTCCGGAGGCTGCCGAAAGCGAAAACAGGTGCTTTTGAGGATGGAGTCCGCAGGAAAGCAGAGAGGGCCAAATTGTCTGGGGCATTTGAAAGGGTTCCAGGAGGCAGTGAGAACCAGCATTACTTTTGCCCGCTGGCACTTTTGCTGTGGCAGGAAAACCTGGACGTTTGTCTTTTTTGCTCCGGAGCCTGCCGAAAGCGAAAACAGGTGCTTTTGAGGATGGAGTCCGCAGGAAAGCAGAGAGGGCCAAATGGTCTGGGGCATTTGAAGGGGTTCCAGGAGGCAGTGAGGACCAGCATTACTTTTCCCCGCTGGCACCTTTGCTGTGGCAGCAAAAGCTGGACGTTTGTCTTTTGACCACCGGAGGGCGCCGAAAGTGAAAAAAGGCGCTTTTGAGGATGGAGTCCGCAGGAAAGCAGAGAGGGCCAAATGGTCTGGGGCATTTGAAGGGGTTCCAGGAGGCAGTGAGGACCAGCATTACTTTTCCCCGCTGGCACCTTTGCTGTGGCAGCAAAAGCTGGACGTTTGTCTTTTTACCACCGGAGGGCGCCGAAAGTGAAAAAAGGCGCTTTTGAGGATAGATTCCGCAGGAAAGCAGAGAGGGCCAAATGGTCTGGGGCATTGGAAGAGGTTCCAGGAGGCAGTGAGGACCAGCATTACTTTTCCCCGCTGGCACCTTTGCTGTGGCAGCAAAAGCTGGACGTTTGTCTTTTTTGCTCCGGAGGCTGCCGAAAGCGAAAACAGGTGCTTTTGAGGATGGAGTCCGCAGGAAAGCAGAGAGGGCCAAATTGTCTGTGGCATTTGAAAGAGTTCCAGGAGGCAGTGAGAACCAGCATTACTTTTCCCCGCTGGCACCTTTGCTGTGGCAGCAAAACCTGGACGTTTGTCTTTTTTGCTCCTGAGGATGCCGAAAGCGAAAACAGGTGCTTTTGAGGATGGAGTCCGCATGAAAGCAGAGAGGGCTAAATTGTCTGGGGCATTTGAAAGAGTTCCAGGAGGCAGTGAGAACCAGCATTACTTTTCCCCGCTGGCACCTTTGCTGTGGCAGCAAAACGTGGACGTTTGTCTTTTTTGCTCCGGAGGCTGCCGAAAGCCAAAACAGGTGCTTTTGAGTATGGAGTCCGCAGGAAAGCAGAGAGGGCCAAATAGTCTGTGGCATTTGAAGAGGTTCCAGGAGGCAATGAGGACCAGTATCACTTTTCCCCGCTGTCACCTTTGCTGTGGCAGCAAAAGCTGGACGTTTGTCTTTTTACCACCGGAGGGCGCCGAAAGTGAAAAAAGGCGCTTTTGAGGATGGAGTCCGCAGGAAAGCAGAGAGGGCCAAATGGTCTGGGGCATTTGAAGGGGTTCCAGGAGGCAGTGAGGACCAGCATTACTTTTCCCCGCTGGCACCTTTGCTGTGGCAGCAAAAGCTGGACGTTTGTCTTTTTACCACCGGAGGGCGCCGAAAGTGAAAAAAGGCGCTTTTGAGGATAGATTCCGCAGGAAAGCAGAGAGGGCCAAATGGTCTGGGGCATTTGAAGAGGTTCCAGGAGGCAGTGAGGACCAGCATTACTTTTCCCCGCTGGCACCTTTGCTGTGGCAGCAAAAGCTGGACGTTTGTCTTTTTTGCTCCGGAGGCTGCCGAAAGCGAAAACAGGTGCTTTTGAGGATGGAGTCCGCAGGAAAGCAGAGAGGGCCAAATTGTCTGGGGCATTTGAAAGAGTTCCAGGAGGCAGTGAGAACCAGCATTACTTTTCCCCGCTGGCACCTTTGCTGTGGCAGGAAAAGCTGGACGTTTGTCTTTTTTGCTCTGGAAACTGCCGAAAGCGAAAACAGCTGCTTTTGAGGATGGAGTCCGCAGGAAAGCAGAGAGGGCCAAATTGTCTGGGGCATTTGAAAGGGTTCCAGGAGGCAGTGAGAACCAGCATTACTTTTCCCCGCTGGCACCTTTGCTGTGGCAGCAAAAGCTGGACGTTTGTCTTTTTTGCTCCTGAGGATGCCGAAAGCGAAAACAGGTGCTTTTGAGGATGGAGTCCGCAGGAAAGCAGAGAGGGCTAAATTGTCTGGGGCATTTGAAAGAGTTCCAGGAGGCAGTGAGAACCAGCATTACTTTTCCCCGCTGGCACCTTTGCTGTGGCAGCAAAACCTGGACGTTTGTCTTTTTTGCTCCGGAGGCTGCCGAAAGCGAAAACAGGTGCTTTTGAGGATGGAGTCCGCAGGAAAGCAGAGAGGGCCAAATTGTCTGGGGCATTTGAAAGAGTTCCAGGAGGCAGTGAGAACCAGCATTACTTTTCCCCGCTGGCACCTTTGCTGTGGCAGGAAAAGCTGGACGTTTGTCTTTTTTGCTCTGGAAACTGCCGAAAGCGAAAACAGGTGCTTTTGAGGATGGAGTCCGCAGGAAAGCAGAGAGGGCCAAATTGTCTGGGGCATTTGAAAGGGTTCCAGGAGGCAGTGAGAACCAGCATTACTTTTCCCCGCTGGCACCTTTGCTGTGGCAGCAAAACCTGGACGTTTGTCTTTTTTGCTCCTGAGGATGCCGAAAGCGAAAACAGGTGCTTTTGAGGATGGAGTCCGCAGGAAAGCAGAGAGGGCCAAATTGTCTGGGGCATTTGAAAGAGTTCCAGGAGGCAGTGAGAACCAGCATTACTTTTCCCCGCTGGCACCTTTGCTGTGGCAGCAAAACCTGGACGTTTGTCTTTTTTGCTCCGGAGGCTGCCGAAAGCGAAAACAGGTGCTTTTGAGGATGGAGTCCGCAGGAAAGCAGAGAGGGCCAAATTGTCTGGGGCATTTGAAAGGGTTCCAGGAGGCAGTGAGAACCAGCATTACTTTTCCCCGCTGGCACCTTTGCTGTGGCAGCAAAAGCTGGACGTTTGTCTTTTTTGCTCCTGAGGATGCCGAAAGCGAAAAGAGGTGCTTTTGAGGATGGAATCCGCAGGAAAGCAGAGAGGGCCAAATTGTCTGGGGCATTTGAAAGGGTTCCAGGAGGCAGTGAGAACCAGCATTACTTTTCCCCGCTGGCACCTTTGCTGTGGCAGGAAAACCTGGACGTTTGTCTTTTTTGCTCCTGAGGCTGCCGAAAGCGAAAACAGGTGCTTTTGAGGATGGAGTCCGCAGGAAAGCAGAGAGGGCTAAATTGTCTGGGGCATTTGAAAGAGTTCCAGGAGGCAGTGAGAACCAGCATTACTTTTCCCCGCTGGCACCTTTGCTGTGGCAGCAAAACCTGGACGTTTGTCTTTTTTGCTCCGGAGGCTGCCGAAAGCGAAAACAGGTGCTTTTGAGGATGGAGTCCGCAGGAAAGCAGAGAGGGCCAAATTGTCTGGGGCATTTGAAAGGGTTCCAGGAGGCAGTGAGAACCAGCATTACTTTTCCCCGCTGGCACCTTTGCTGTGGCAGCAAAAGTTGGACGTTTGTCTTTTTTGCTCCTGAGGATGCCGAAAGCGAAAAGAGGTGCTTTTGAGGATGGAATCCGCAGGAAAGCAGAGAGGGCAAAATTGTCTGGGGCATTTGAAAGAGTTCCAGGAGGCAGTGAGAACCAGCATTACTTTTCCCGGCTGGCACCTTTGCTGTGGCAGCAAAACCTGGACGTTTGTCTTTTTTGCTCCGGAGGCTGCCGAAAGCGAAAATAGGTGCTTTTGAGGATGGAGTCCGCAGGAAAGCAGAGAGGGCCAAATTGTCTGGGGCATTTGAAAGGGTTCCAGGAGGCAGTGAGAACCAGCATTACTTTTCCCCGCTGGCACCTTTGCTGTGGCAGGAAAACCTGGACGTTTGTCTTTTTTGCTCCTGAGGCTGCCGAAAGCGAAAACAGGTGCTTTTGAGGTTGGAGTCCGCAGGAAAGCAGAGAGGGCCAAATTGTCTGGGGCATTTGAAAGGGTTCCAGGAGGCAGTGAGAACCAGCATTACTTTTCGCCGCTGGCACCTTTGCTGTGGCAGCAAAAGCTGGACGTTTGTCTTTTTTGCTCCTGAGGATGCCGAAAGCGAAAACAGGTGCTTTTGAGGATGGAGTCCGCAGGAAAGCAGAGAGGGCCAAATTGTCTGGGGCATTTGAAAGGGTTCCAGGAGGCAGTGAGAACCAGCATTACTTTTCCCTGCAGGCACCTTTGCTGTGGCAGCAAAACCTGGACGTTTGTCTTTTTTGCTCCGGAGGTTGCCGAAAGCGAAAACAGGTGCTTTTGAGGATGGAGTCCGCAGGAAAGCAGAGAGGGCCAAATAGTCTGTGGCATTTGAAAGAGTTCCAGGAGGCCGTGAGAACCAGCATTACTTTTCCCCGCTGGCACCTTTGCTGTGGCAGCAAAACCTGGACGTTTGTCTTTTTTGCTCCTGAGGCTGCCGAAAGCGAAAACAGGTGCTTTTGAGGATGGAGTCCGCAGGAAAGCAGAGAGGGCTAAATTGTCTGGGGCATTTGAAAGAGTTCCAGGAGGCAATGAGAACCAGCATTACTTTTCCCCGCTGGCACCTTTGCTGTGGCAGCAAAACCTGGACGTTTGTCTTTTTTGCTCCGGAGGCTGCCGAAAGCGAAAACAGGTGCTTTTGAGGATGGAGTCCGCAGGAAAGCAGAGAGGGCCAAATTGTCTGGGGCATTTGAAAGGGTTCCAGGAGGCAGTGAGAACCAGCATTACTTTTCCCCGCTGGCACCTTTGCTGTGGCAGCAAAAGCTGGACGTTTGTCTTTTTTGCTCCTGAGGATGCCGAAAGCGAAAAGAGGTGCTTTTGAGGATGGAATCCGCAGGAAAGCAGAGAGGGCCAAATTGTCTGGGGCATTTGAAAGAGTTCCAGGAGGCAGTGAGAACCAGCATTACTTTTCCCTGCTGGCACCTTTGCTGTGGCAGCAAAACCTGGACGTTTGTCTTTTTTGCTCCGGAGGCTGCCGAAAGCGAAAATAGGTGCTTTTGAGGATGGAGTCCGCAGGAAAGCAGAGAGGGCCAAATTGTCTGGGGCATTTGAAAGGGTTCCAGGAGGCAGTGAGAACCAGCATTACTTTTGCCCGCTGGCACCTTTGCTGTGGCAGGAAAACCTGGACGTTTGTCTTTTTTGCTCCGGAGGCTGCCGAAAGTGAAAACATGTGCTTTTGAGGATGCAGTCCGCAGGAAAGCAGAGAGGGCCAAATTGTCTGGGGCATTTGAAAGGGTTCCAGGAGGCAGTGAGAACCAGCATTACTTTTCCCCGCTGGCACCTTTGCTGTGGCAGCAAAAGCTGGACGTTTGTCTTTTTTGCTCCTGAGGATGCCGAAAGCGAAAAGAGGTGCTTTTGAGGATGGAATCCGCAGGAAAGCAGAGAGGGCCAAATTGTCTGTGGCATTTGAAAGAGTTCCAGGAGGCAGTGAGAACCAGCATTACTTTTCCCTGCTGGCACCTTTGCTGTGGCAGCAAAACCTGGACGTTTGTCTTTTTTGCTCCGGAGGCTGCCGAAAGCGAAAATAGGTGCTTTTGAGGATGGAGTCCGCAGGAAAGCAGAGAGGGCCAAATTGTCTGGGGCATTTGAAAGGGTTCCAGGAGGCAGTGAGAACCAGCATTACTTTTGCCCGCTGGCACCTTTGCTGTGGCAGGAAAACCTGGACGTTTGTCTTTTTTGCTCCGGAGGCTGCCGAAAGTGAAAACATGTGCTTTTGAGGATGCAGTCCGCAGGAAAGCAGAGAGGGCCAAATAGTCTGTGGCATTTGAAAGAGTTCCAGGAGGCCGTGAGAACCAGCATTACTTTTCCCCGCTGGCACCTTTGCTGTGGCAGGAAAACCTGGACGTTTGTCTTTTTTGCTCCGGAGGCTGCCGAAAGCGAAAACAGGTGCTTTTGAGGATGGAGTCCGCAGGAAAGCAGAGAGGGCCAAATAGTCTGTGGCATTGGAAGAGGTTCCAGGAGGCAATGAGGACCAGCATCACTTTTCCCCGCTGGCACCTTTGCTGTGGCAGCAAAACCTGGACGTTTGTCTTTTTACCACCGGAGGGCGCCGAAAGTGAAAAAAGGCGCTTTTGAGGATGGAGTCCGCAGGAAAGCAGAGAGGGCCAAATTGTCTGTGGCATTTGAAGAGGTTCCAGGAGGCAGTGAGAACCAGCATTACTTTTCGCCGCTGGCACCTTTGCTGTGGCAGCAAAACCTGGACGTTTGTCTTTTTTGCTCCGGAGGTTGCCGAAAGCGAAAACAGGTGCTTTTGAGGATGGAGTCCGCAGGAAAGCAGAGAGGGCCAAATTGTCTGTGGCATTTGAAAGAGTTCCAGGAGGCAGTGAGAACCAGCATTACTTTTCCCCGCTGGCACCTTTGCTGTGGCAGCAAAACCTGGACGTTTGTCTTTTTTTCTCCGGAGGCTGCCGAAAGCGAAAACAGGTGCTTTTGAGGATGGAGTCCGCAGGAAAGCAGAGAGGGCCAAATTGTCTGGGGCATTTGAAAGGTTTCCAGGAGGCAGTGAGAACCAGCATTACTTTTCCCCGCTGGCACCTTTGCTGTGGCAGCAAAAGCTGGACGTTTGTCTTTTTTGCTCCTGAGGATGCCGAAAGCGAAAAAAGGTGCTTTTGAGGATGGAGTCCACAGGAAAGCAGAGAGGGCCAAATTGTCTGTGGCATTTGAAGAGGTTCCAGGAGGCAATGAGGACCAGCATCACTTTTCCCGGCTGGCACCTTTGCTGTGGCAGCAAAAGCTGGACGTTTGTCTTTTTTGCTCCGGAGGCTGCCGAAAGCGAAAACAGGTGCTTTTGAGGATGGAGTCCGCAGGAAAGCAGAGAGTGCCAAATGGTCTGGGGCATTTGAAAGGGTTCCATGAGGAAGTGAGAACTAGCATTACTTTTCCCTGCTGGCACCTTTGCTGTGGCAGCAAAAGCTGGACGTTTGTCTTTTTTGCTCCTGAGGATGCCGAAAGCGAAAACAGGTGCTTTTGAGGATGGAGTCCACAGGAAAGCAGAGAGGGCCAAATTGTCTTTGGTATTTGAAAGAGTTCCAGGAGGCAGTGAGAACCAGCATTACTTTTCCCGGCAGGCACTTTTGCTGTGGCAGGAAAACCTGGACGTTTGTCTTTTTTGCTCCGGAGGCTGCCGAAAGCGAAAACAGGTGCTTTTGAGGATGGACTCCGCAGGAAAGCAGAGAGGGCCAAATGGTCTGGGGCATTTGAAAGGGTTCCAGGAGGCAGTGAGAACCAGCATTACTTTTCCCCGCTGGCACCTTTGCTGTGGCAGGAAAACCTGGACGTTTGTCTTTTTTGCTCCGGAGGCTGCCGAAAGCGAAAACAGGTGCTTTTGAGGATGGAGTCCGCAGGAAAGCAGAGAGGGCCAAATTGTCTGTGGCATTTGAAGAGGTTCCAGGAGGCAGTGAGAACCAGCATTACTTTTCCCCGCTGGCGCCTTTGCTGTGGCAGCAAAAGCTGGACGTTTGTCTTTTTACCACCGGAGGGCGCCGAAAGTGAAAAAAGGCGCTTTTGAGGATGGAGTCCGCAGGAAAGCAGAGAGGGCCAAATTGTCTGGGGCATTTGAAGGGGTTCCAGGAGGCAGTGAGAACCAGCATTACTTTTCCCGGCTGGCACCTTTGCTGTGGCAGCAAAAGCTGGACGTTTGTCTTTTTTGCTCCGGAGGTTGCCGAAAGCGAAAATAGGTGCTTTTGAAAATGGAGTCCGCAGGAAACCAGAGAGGGCCAAATTGTCTGGGGCATTTGAAGAGGTTCCAGGAGGCAGTGAGAACCAGCATTACTTTTCCCGGCTGGCACCTTTGCTGTGGCAGCAAAAGCTGGACGTTTGTCTTTTTTGTTCTGGAGGCTGCCGAAAGCGAAAACAGGTGCTTTTGAGGATGGAGTCCGCAGGAAAGTAGAGAGGGCAAAATTGTCTGTGGCATTTGAAAGGGTTCCAGGAGGCAGTGAGACCCAGCATTACTTTTCCCGGCTGGCACCTTTGCTATGGCAGCAAAAGCTGGACGTTTGTCTTTTTTGCTCCGGAGGCTGCTGAAAGCGAAAACAGGTGCTTTTGAGGATGGAGTCCGCAGGAAAGCAGAGAGGGCCAAATTGTCTGTGGCATTTGAAAGGGTTCCAGGAGGCAGTGAGAACCAGCATTACTTTTCCCCGCTGGCACCTTTGCTGTGGCAGCAAAAGCTGGACGTTTGTGTTTTTTGTTCTGGAGGCTTTCGAAAGCGAAAAAAGGTGCTTTTGAGGATGGAGTCTGCAGGAAAGTAGAGAGGGGGAAAATTGTCTGGGGCATTTGAAAGGGTTCCAGGAGGCAGTGAGAATCAGCATTACTTTTCCCGGCTGGCACCTTTGCTGTGGCAGCAAAAGCTGGACGTTTGTCTCTTTTGCTCTGGAGGATGCCGAAAGCGAAAAAAGGTGCTTTTGAGGATGGAGTCCGCAGGAAAGTAGAGAGGGCCAAATTGTCTGGGGCATTTGAAAGGGTTCCAGGAGGCAGTGAGAACCAGCATTACTTTTCCCCGCTGGCACCTTTGCTGTGGCAGCAAAAGCTGGACGTTTGTCTTTTTTGCTCCGGAGGCTGCCGAAAGCGAAAAAAGGTGCTTTTGAGGATGGAGTCCGCAGGAAAACAGAGAGGGCCAAATTGTCTGGGGCATTTGAAAAGGTTCCAGGAGGCAGTGAGAACCAGCATTTCTTTTCCCGGCTGGCACCTTTGCTGTGGCAGCAAAAGCTGGACGTTTGTCTTTTTTGCTCCGGAGGCTGCCGAAAGCGAAAAAAGGTGCTTTTGAGGATGGAGTCCGCAGGAAAGCAGAGAGGGCCAAATTGTCTGGGGCATTTGAAGAGGTTCCAGGAGGCAGTGAGAACCAGCATTACTTTTCGCCGCTGGCACCTTTGCTGTGGCAGCAAATCCTGGACGTTTGTCTTTTTTGCTCCGGAGGCTGCCGAAAGCGAAAACAGGTGCTTTTGAGGATGGAGTCCGCAGGAAAGCAGAGAGGGCCAAATTGTCTGGGGCATTTGAAAGGGTTCCAGGAGGCAGTGAGAACCAGCATTACTTTTCCCCGCTGGCACCTTTGCTGTGGCAGCAAAAGCTGGACGTTTGTCTTTTTTTCTCCGGAGGCTGCCGAAAGCGAAAACAGGTGCTTTTGAGGATGGAGTCCGCAGGAAAGCAGAGAGGGCCAAATTGTCTGGGGCATTTGAAAGGTTTCCAGGAGGCAGTGAGAACCAGCATTACTTTTCCCCGCTGGCACCTTTGCTGTGGCAGCAAAACCTGGACGTTTGTCTTTTTTGCTCCGGAGGCTGCCGAAAGCGAAAACAGGTGCTTTTGAGGATGGAGTCCACAGGAAAGCAGAGAGGGCCAAATTGTCTGTGGCATTTGAAGAGGTTCCAGGAGGCAATGAGGACCAGCATCACTTTTCCCGGCTGGCACCTTTGCTGTGGCAGCAAAACCTGGACGTTTGTCTTTTTACCACCGGAGGGCGCCGAAAGTGAAAAAAGGCGCTTTTGAGGATGGAGTCCGCAGGAAAGCAGAGAGGGCCAAATGGTCTGGGGCATTTGAAAGGGTTCCATGAGGAAGTGAGAACTAGCATTACTTTTCCCGGCTGGCACCTTTGCTGTGGCAGCAAAAGCTGGACGTTTGTCTTTTTTGCTCCTGAGGATGCCGAAAGCGAAAACAGGTGCTTTTGAGGATGGAGTCCACAGGAAAGCAGAGAGGGCCAAATTGTCTTTGGTATTTGAAAGAGTTCCAGGAGGCAGTGAGAACCAGCATTACTTTTCCCAGCAGGCACTTTTGCTGTGGCAGGAAAACCTGGACGTTTGTCTTTTTTGCTCCGGAGGCTGCCGAAAGCGAAAACAGGTGCTTTTGAGGATGGAGTCCGCAGGAAAGCAGAGAGGGCCAAATTGTCTGGCGCATTTGAAAGGGTTCCAGGAGGCAGTGAGAACCAGCATTACTTTTCCAGGCTGGCACCTTTGCTGTGGCAGCAAAAGCTGGACGTTTGTCTTTTTTGCTCCGGAGGCTGCCGAAAGCGAAAACAGGTGCTTTTGAGGATGGAGTCTGCAGGAAAGCAGAGAGGGCCAAATAGTCTGTGGCATTTGAAAGAGTTCCAGGAGGCAGTGAGAACCAGCATTAGTTTTCCCCGCTGGCACCTTTGCTGTGGCAGCAAAACCTGGACGTTTGTCTTTTTTGCTCCGGAGGCTGCCGAAAGCGAAAACAGGTGCTTTTGAGGATGGAGTCCGCAGGAAAGCAGAGAGGGCCAAATTGTCTGTGGCATTTGAAAGGGTTCCAGGAGGCAGTGAGAACCAGCATTACTTTTCCCCGCTGGCGCCTTTGCTGTGGCAGCAAAAGCTGGACGTTTGTCTTTTTACCACCGGAGGGCGCCGAAAGTGAAAAAAGGCGCTTTTGAGGATGGAGTCCGCAGGAAAGCAGAGAGGGCCAAATGGTCTGGGGCATTTGAAGGGGTTCCAGGAGGCAGTGAGAACCAGCATTACTTTTCCCGGCTGGCACCTTTGCTGTGGCAGCAAAAGCTGGACGTTTGTCTTTTTTGCTCCGGAGGCTGCCGAAAGCGAAAACAGGTGCTTTTGAGGATGGAGTCCGCAGGAAAGCAGAGAGGGCCAAATTGTCTGGGGCATTTGAAGAGGTTCCAGGAGGCAGTGAGAACCAGCATTACTTTTCCCGGCTGGCACCTTTGCTGTGGCAGCAAAAGCTGGACGTTTGTCTTTTTTGTTCTGGAGGCTGCCGAAAGCGAAAACAGGTGCTTTTGAGGATGGAGTCCGCAGGAAAGTAGAGAGGGCCAAATTGTCTTGGGCATTTGAAAGGGTTCCAGGAGGCAGTGAGAACCAGCATTACTTTTCCCCGCTGGCACCTTTGCTGTGGCAGCAAAAGATGGATGTTTGTCTTTTTTGCTCCGGAGGTTGCCGAAAGCGAAAACAGGTGCTTTTGAGGATGGAGTCCACAGGAAAGCAGAGAGGGCCAAATTGTCTGTGGCATTTGAAGAGGTTCCAGGAGGCAATGAGGACCAGCATTACTTTTCCCCGCTGGCACCTTTGCTGTCGCAGCAAAAGCTGGACGTTTGTGTTTTTTGTTCTGGAGGCTGCCGAAAGCGAAAAAAGGTGATTTTGAGGATGGAGTCTGCAGGAAAGTAGAGAGGGCCAAATTGTCTGTGGCATTTGAAAGGGTTCCAGGAGGCAGTGAGAACCAGCATTACTTTTCCCGGCTGGCACCTTTGCTGTGGCAGCAAAAGCTGGACGTTTGTCGTTTTTGCTCCGGAGGCTGCTGCAAGCGAAAACAGGTGCTTTTGAGGATGGAGTCCGCAGGAAAGCAGAGAGGGCCAAATTGTCTGGGGCATTTGAAAGAGTTCCAGGAGGCAGTGAGAACCAGCATCACTTTTCCCCGCTGGCACCTTTGCTGTGGCAGCAAAAGCTGGACGTTTGTCTTTTTTGCTCCGGAGGCTGCCGAAAGCGAAAACAGGTGCTTTTGAGGATGGAGTCCGCAGGAAAGCAGAGAGGGCCAAATTGTCTGTGGGATTTGAAGAGGTTCCAGGAGGCAGTGAGAACCAGCATTACTTTTCACCGCTGGCACCTTTGCTGTGGCAGCAAAAGCTGGACGTTTGTCTTTTTTGCTCTGGAAATTGCCGAAAGCGAAAACAGGTGCTTTTGAGGATGGAGTCCGCAGGAAAGCAGAGAGGGCCAAATTGTCTGGGGCATTTGAAAGGGTTCCAGGAGGCAGTGAGAACCAGCATTACTTTTCCCCGCTGGCACCTTTGCTGTGGCAGCAAAAGCTGGACATTTGTCTTTTTTGCTCCTGAGGATGCCGAAAGCGAAAACAGGTGCTTTTGAGGATGGAGTCCGCAGGAAAGCAGAGAGGGCTAAATTGTCTGGGGCATTTGAAAGAGTTCCAGGAGGCAGTTAGAACCAGCATTACTTTTGCCCGCTGGCACCTTTGCTGTGGCAGCAAAACCTGGACGTTTGTCTTTTTTGCTGTGGAGGCTGCCGAAAGCGAAAACAGGTGCTTTTGAGGATGGAGTCCGCAGGAAAGCAGAGAGGGCCAAATTGTCTGGGGCATTTGAAAGGGTTCCAGGAGGCAGTGAGAACCAGCATTACTTTTCTTGGCTGGCACCTTTGCTGTGGCAGCAAAAGCTGGACGTTTGTCTTTTTTGCTCCGGAGGCTGCCGAAAGCGAAAACAGGTGCTTTTGAGGATGGAGTCCGCAGGAAAGCAGAGAGGGCCAAATTGTCTGTGGCATTTGAAGAGGTTCCAGGAAGCAGTGAGAACCAGCATTACTTTTCGTCGCTGGCACCTTTGCTGTGGCAGCAAAACCTGGACGTTTGTCTTTTTTGGTCCGGAGGTTGCCGAAAGCGAAAACAGGTGCTTTTGAGGATGGAGTCCGCAGGAAAGCAGAGAGGGCCAAATTGTCTGTGGCATTTGAAAGAGTGCCAGAAGGCAGTGAGAACCAGCATTACTTTTCCCCGCTGGCACCTTTGCTGTGGCAGCAAAAGCTGGATCTTTTTCTTTTTTGCTCCGGAGGCTGCCGAAAGCGAAAACAGGTGCTTTTGAGGATGGAGTCCGCAGGAAAGCAGAGAGTGCCAAATTGTCTGTGGCATTTGAAGAGGTTCCAAAAGGCAATGAGGACCAGCATCACTTTTCCCAGCTGGCACCTTTGCTGTGGCAGCAAAACCTGGACGTTTGTCTTTTTACCACCGGAGGGCGCCGAAAGTGAAAAAAGGCGCTTTTGAGGATAGAGTCCGCAGGAAAGCAGAGAGGGCCAAATGGTCTGGGGCATTTGAAAGGGTTCCAGGACGCAGTGAGAACCAGCATTACTTTTCCCCGCTGGCACCTTTGCTGTGGCAGCAAAAGCTGGACGTTTGTCTTTTTTGCTCTGGAAACTGCCGAAAGCGAAAACAGGTGCTTTTGAGGATGGAGTCCGCAGGAAAGCAGAGAGGGCCATATTGTCTGGGGCATTTGAAAGGGTTCCAGGAGGCAGTGAGAACCAGCATTACTTTTCCCGGCTGGCACCTTTGCTGTGGCAGCAAAAGCTGGACATTTGTCTTTTTTGCTCCGGAGGCTGCCGAAAGCGAAAACAGGTGCTTTTGAGGATGGAGTCCGCAGGAAAGCAGAGAGGGCTAAATTGTCTGGGGCATTTGAAAGGGTTCCAGGAGGCAGTGAGAACCAGCATTACTTTTCCCCGCTGGCACCTCTGCTGTGGCAGCAAAAGCTGGACGTTTGTCTTTTTTTCTCCGGAGGCTGCTGAAAGCGAAAACAGGTGCTTTTGAGGATGGAGTCCGCAGGAAAGCAGAGAGGGCCAAATTGTCTGGGGCATTTGAAAGGGTTCCAGGAGGCAGTGAGAACCAGCATTACTTTTCCCGGCTGGCACCTTTGCTGTGGCAGCAAAACCTGGACGTTTGTCTTTTTTGCTCCGGAGGCTGCCGAAAGCGAAAACAGGTGCTTTTGAGGATGGAGTCCGCAGGAAAGCAGAGAGGGCCAAATTGTCTGGGGCATTTGAAAGGTTTCCAGGAGGCAGTGAGAACCAGCATTACTTTTCCCCGCTGGCACCTTTGCTGTGGCAGCAAAAGCTGGACGTTTGTCTTTTTTGCTCCGGAGGTTGCCGAAAGCGAAAAAAGGTGCTTTTGAGGATGGAGTCCGCAGGAAAGCAGAGAGGGCCAAATTGTCTGTGGCATTTGAAGAGGTTCCAGGAGGCAATGAGGACCAGCATCACTTTTCCCGGCCGGCACCTTTGCTGTGGCAGCAAAAGCAGGACGTTTGTCTTTTTACCACCGGAGGGCGCCGAAAGTGAAAAAAGGCGCTTCTGAGGATGGAGTCCGCAGGAAAGCAGAGAGGGCCAAATGGTCTGGGGCATTTGAAAGGGTTCCATGAGGAAGTGAGAACTAGCATTACTTTTCCCGGCTGGCACCTTTGCTGTGGCAGCAAAAGCTGGACGTTTGTCTTTTTTGCTCCTGAGGATGCCGAAAGCGAAAACAGGTGCTTTTGAGGATGGAGTCCACAGGAAAGCAGAGAGGGCCAAATTGTCTTTGGTATTTGAAAGAGTTCCAGGAGGCAGTGAGAACCAGCATTACTTTTCCCGGCAGGCACTTTTGCTGTGGCAGGAAAACCTGGACGTTTGTCTTTTTTGCTCCGGAGGCTGCCGAAAGCGAAAACAGGTGCTTTTGAGGATGGAGTCCGCAAGAAAGCAGAGAGGGCCAAATTGTCTGGGGCATTTGAAAGGGTTCCAGGAGGCAGTGAGAACCAGCATTACTTTTCCAGGCTGGCACCTTTGCTGTGGCAGTAAAAGCTGGACGTTTGTCTTTTTTGCTCCGGAGGCTGCCGAAAGCGAAAACAGGTGCTTTTGAGGATGGAGTCTGCAGGAAAGCAGAGAGGGCCAAATTGTCTGGGGCATTTGAAAGAGTTCCAGGAGGCCGTGAGAACCAGCATTACTTTTCCCCGCTGGCACCTTTGCTGTGGCAGCAAAACCTGGACGTTTGTCTTTTTTGCTCCGGAGGCTGCCGAAAGCGAAAACAGGTGCTTTTGAGGATGGAGTCCGCAGGAAAGCAGAGAGGGCCAAATTGTCTGTGGCATTTGAAGAGGTTCCAGGAGGCAGTGAGAACCAGCATTACTTTTCCCCGCTGGCGCCTTTGCTGTGGCAGCAAAAGCTGGACGTTTGTCTTTTTACCACCGGAGGGCGCCGAAAGTGAAAAAAGGCGCTTTTGAGGATGGAGTCCGCAGGAAAGCAGAGAGGGCCAAATTGTCTGGGGCATTTGAAAGGGTTCCAGGAGGCAGTGAGAACCAGCATTACTTTTCCCGGCTGGCACCTTTGCTGTGGCAGCAAAAGCTGGACGTTTGTCTTTTTTGCTCCGGAGGTTGCCGAAAGCGAAAACAGGTGCTTTTGAGGATGGAGTCCGCAGGAAAGCAGAGAGGGCTAAATTGTCTGGGGCATTTGAAAGAGTTCCAGGAGGCAGTTAGAACCAGCATTACTTTTGCCCGCTGGCACCTTTGCTGTGGCAGCAAAACCTGGACGTTTGTCTTTTTTGCTGTGGAGGCTGCCGAAAGCGAAAACAGGTGCTTTTGAGGATGGAGTCCGCAGGAAAGCAGAGAGGGCCAAATTGTCTGTGGCATTTGAAAGGGTTCCAGGAGGCAGTGAGAACCAGCATTACTTTTCCCCGCTGGCACCTTTGCTGTGGCAGCAAAAGCTGGACGTTTGTCTTTTTTGCTCCGGAGGCTGCCGAAAGCGAAAACAGGTGCTTTTGAGGATGGAGTCGGCAGGAAAGCAGAGAGGGCCAAATTGTCTTTGGCATTTGAAGAGGTTCCAGGAAGCAGTGAGAACCAGCATTACTTTTCCCGGCAGGCACTTTTGCTGTGACAGGAAAACCTGGACGTTTGTCTTTTTTGCTCCGGAGGCTGCCGAAAGCGAAAACAGGTGCTTTTGAGGATGGAGTCCGCAGGAAAGCAGAGAGGGCTAAATTGTCTGTGGCATTTGAAAGGGTTCCAGGAGGCAGTGAGAACCAGCATTACTTTTCCAGGCTGGCACCTTTGCTGTGGCAGTAAAAGCTGGACGTTTGTCTTTTTTGCACCGGAGGCTGCCGAAAGCGAAAACAGGTGCTTTTGAGGATGGAGTCTGCAGGAAAGCAGAGAGGGCCAAATAGTCTGTGGCATTTGAAAGAGTTCCAGGAGGCCGTGAGAACCAGCATTACTTTTCCCCGCTGGCACCTTTGCTGTGGCAGCAAAACCTGGACGTTTGTCTTTTTTGCTCCGGAGGCTGCCGAAAGCGAAAACAGGTGCTTTTGAGGATGGAGTCCGCAGGAAAGCAGAGAGGGCCAAATTGTCTGTGGCATTTGAAGAGGTTCCAGGAGGCAGTGAGAACCAGCATTACTTTTCCCCGCTGGCGCCTTTGCTGTGGCAGCAAAAGCTGGACGTTTGTCTTTTTACCACCGGAGGGCGCCGAAAGCGAAAATAGGTGCTTTTGAAAATGGAGTCCGCAGGAAAGCAGAGAGGGCCAAATTGTCTGGGGCATTTGAAGAGGTTCCAGGAGGCAGTGAGAACCAGCATTACTTTTCCCCGCTGGCACCTTTGCTGTGGCAGCAAAAGCTGGACGTTTGTCTTTTTTGTTCTGGAGGCTGGCGAAAGCGAAAACAGGTGCTTTTGAGGATGGAGTCCGCAGGAAAGTAGAGCGGGCAAAATTGTCTGTGGCATTTGAAAGGGTTCCAGGAGGCAGTGAGACCCAGCATTACTTTTCCCGGCTGGCACCTTTGCTATGGCAGCAAAAGCTGGACGTTTGTCTTTTTTGCTCCGGAGGCTGCTGAAAGCGAAAACAGGTGCTTTTGAGGATGGAGTCCGCAGGAAAGCAGAGAGGGCTAAATTGTCTGGGGCATTTGAAAGGGTTCCAGGCGGCAGTGAGAACCAGCATTACTTTTCCCCGCTGGCACCTTTGCTGTGGCAGCAAAAGCTGGACGTTTGTCGTTTTTGCTCCGGAGGCTGCTGCAAGCGAAAACAGGTGCTTTTGAGGATGGAGTCCGCAGGAAAGCAGAGAGGGCCAAATTGTCTGGGGCATTTGAAAGAGTTCCAGGAGGCAGTGAGAACCAGCATTACTTTTCCTGGCTGGCACCTTTGCTGTGGCAGCAAAACCTGGACGTTTGTCTTTTTTGCTCCGGAGGCTGCCGAAAGCGAAAACAGGTGCTTTTGAGGATGGAGTCCACAGGAAAGCAGAGAGGGCCAAATTGTCTGTGGCATTTGAAAGGGTTCCAGGAGGCAGTTAGAACCAGCATTACTTTTGCCCGCTGGCACCTTTGCTGTGGCAGCAAAACCTGGACGTTTGTCTTTTTTGCTCCTGAGGATGCCGAAAGCGAAAACAGGTGCTTTTGAGGATGGAGTCCGCAGGAAAGCAGAGAGGGCTAAATTGTCTGGGGCATTTGAAAGAGTTCCAGGAGGCAGTTAGAACCAGCATTACTTTTCCCCGCTGGCACCTCTGCTGTGGCAGCAAAACCTGGACGTTTGTCTTTTTTGCTCCGGAGGCTGCCGAAAGCGAAAACAGGTGCTTTTGAGGATGGAGTCCGCAGGAAAGCAGAGAGGGCTAAATTGTCTGGGGCATTTGAAAGAGTTCCAGGAGGCAGTGAGAACCAGCATTACTTTTCCCCGCTGGCACCTCTGATGTGGCAGCAAAACCTGGACGTTTGTCTTTTTTGCTCCGGAGGCTGCCGAAAGCGAAAACAGGTGGTTTTGAGGATGGAGTCCGCAGGAAAGCAGAGAGGGCCAAATTGTCTGGGGCATTTGAAAGAGTTCCAGGAGGCAGTAAGAACCAGCATTACTTTTCCCGGCTGGCACCTTTGCTGTGGCAGCAAAAGCTGGACGTTTGTCTTTTTTGCTCCGGAGGCTGCCGAAAGCGAAAACAGGTGCTTTTGAGGATGGAGTCCGCAGGAAAGTAGAGAGGGCCAAATTGTCTGGGGCATTTGAAAGGGTTCCAGGAGGCAGTGAGAACCAGCATTACTTTTCGCCGCTGGCACCTTTCCTGTGGCAGCAAAACCTGGACGTTTGTCTTTTTTGCTCCGGAGGTTGCCGAAAGCGAAAACAGGTGCTTTTGAGGATGGAGTCCGCAGGAAAGCAGAGAGGGCCAAATTGTCTGTGGCCTTTGAAAGAGTTCCAGGAGGCAGTGAGAACCAGCATTACTTTTCCCCGCTGGCACCTTTGCTGTGGCAGCAAAACCTGGACGTTTGTCTTTTTTGCTCCGGAGGCTGCCGAAAGCGAAAACAGGTGCTTTTGATGATGGAGTCCGCAGGAAAGCAGAGAGGGCCAAATTGTCTGTGGCATTTGAAGAGGTTCCAGGAGGCAATGAGGACCAGCATCACTTTTGCCCGCTGGCACCTTTGCTGTGGCAGCAAAAGGTGGACGTTTGTCTTTTTACCACCGGAGGGCGCCGAAAGTGAAAAAAGGCGCTTTTGAGGATAGAGTCCGCAGGAAAGCAGAGAGGGCCAAATGGTCTGGGGCATTTGAAAGGGTTCCAGGAGGCAGTGAGGACCAGCATTACTTTTCCCCGCTGGCACCTTTGCTGTGGCAGCAAAACCTGGACGTTTGTCTTTTTTGCTCCGGAGGCTGCCGAAAGCGAAAACAGGTGCTTTTGAGGATGGAGTCCGCAGGAAAGCAGAGAGGGCCAAATTGTCTGGGGCATTTGAAAGGGTTCCAGGAGGCAGTGAGAACCAGCATTACTTTTCCCCGCTGGCACCTTTGCTGTGGCAGCAAAAGCTAGACGTTTGTCTATTTTGCTCTGGAGGCTGCCGAAAGCGAAAACAGGTGCTTTTGAGGATGGAGTCCGCAGGAAAGCAGAGAGGGCCAAATGGTCTGTGGCATTTGAAGGGGTTCCAGGAGGCAGTGAGGAACAGCATTACTTTTCCCCGCTGGCACCTTTGCTGTGGCAGCAAAAGCTGGACGTTTGTCTTTTTTGCTCCGGAGGTTGCCAAAAGCGAAAACAGGTGCTTTTGAGGATGGAGTCCGCAGGAAAGCAGAGAGGGCCAAATTGTCTGTGGCATTTGAAGAGGTTCCAGGAGGCAGTGAGAACCAGCATTACTTTTCCCCGCTGGCACCTTTGCTGTGGCAGCAAAAGCTGGACGCTTGTATTTTTACCACCGGAGGGCGCCGACAGTGAAAAAAGGCGCTTTTGAGGATAGAGTCCGCAGGAAAGCAGAGAGGGCCAAATGGTCTGGGGCATTTGAAGGGGTTCCAGGAGGCAGTGAGGACCAGCATTACTTTTCCCCGCTGGCACCTTTGCTGTGGCAGCAAAAGCTGGACGTTTGTCTTTTTTGGTCCGGAGGATGCCGAAAGCGAAAACAGGTGCTTTTGAGGATGGAGTCCGCAGGAAAGCAGAGAGGGCCAAATTGTCTGGGGCATTTGAAAGAGTTCCAGGAGGCAGTGAGAACCAGCATTACTTTTCCCCGCTGGGACCTCTGCTGTGGCAGCAAAAGCTGGACGTTTGTCTTTTTTGCTCCTGAGGATGCCGAAAGCGAAAACAGGTGCTTTTGAGGATGGAGTCCGCAGGAAAGCAGAGAGGGCCAAATTGTCTGTGGCATTTGAAAGGGTTCCAGGAGGCAGTGAGAACCAGCATTACTTTTCCCCGCTGGCACCTTTGCTGTGGCAGCAAAAGCTGGACGCTTGTCTTTTTACCACCGGAGGGCGCCGACAGCGAAAAAAGGCGCTTTTGAGGATAGAGTCCGCAGGAAAGCAGAGAGGGCCAAATGGTCTGGGGCATTTGAAGGGGTTCCAGGAGGCAGTGAGGACCAGCATTACTTTTTCCCGCTGGCACCTTTGCTGTGGCAGCAAAAGCTGGACGTTTGTCTTTTTTGCTCCGGAGGTTGCCGAAAGCGAAAACAGGTGCTTTTGAGGATGGAGTCCGCAGGAAAGCAGAGAGGGCCAAATTGTCTGTGGCATTTGAAGAGGTTCCAGGAGGCAGTGAGAACCAGCATTACTTTTCGCCGCTGGCACCTTTGCTGTGGCAGCAAAAGCTGGACGTTTGTCTTTTTTGCTCTGGAGGATGCCGAAAGCGAAAAAAGGTGCTTTTGAGGATAGAGTCCGCAGGAAAGCAGAGAAGGCCAAATGGTCTGAGGGCATTTGAAGGGGTTCCAGGAGGCAGTGAGGACCAGCATTACTTTTCCCCGCTGGCACCTTTGCTGTGGCAGCAAAAGCTGGACGTTTGTCTTTTTTGGTCCGGAGGATGCCGAAAGCGAAAACAGGTGCTTTTGAGGATGGAGTCCGCAGGAAAGCAGAGAGGGCCAAATTGTCTGGGGCATTTGAAAGAGTTCCAGGAGGCAGTGAGAACCAGCATTACTTTTCCCCGCTGGGACCTCTGCTGTGGCAGCAAAAGCTGGACGTCTGTCTTTTTTGCTCCTGAGGATGCCGAAAGCAAAAACAGGTGCTTTTGAGGATGGAGTCCGCAGGAAAGCAGAGAGGGCCAAATTGTCTGGGGAATTTGAAAGAGTTCCAGGAGGGAGTGAGAACCAGCATTACTTTTCCCGGCTGGCACCTTTGCTGTGGCAGGAAAACCTGGACGTTTGTCTTTTTTGCTCCTGAGGCTGCCGAAAGCGAAAAAAGGTGCTTTTGAGGATGGAGTCCGCAGGAAAGCAGAGAGGGCCAAATTGTCTGTGGCATTTGAAAGGGTTCCAGGAGGCAGTGAGGACCAGCATTACTTTTCCCCGCTGGCACCTTTGCTGTGGCAGCAAAAGCTGGACGTTTGTCTTTTTTGCTCCGGAGGCTGCCGAAAGCGAAAACAGGTGCTTTTGAGGATGGAGTCCGCAGGAAAGCAGAGAGGGCCAAATTGTCTGGGGCATTTGAAAGGGTTCCAGGAGGCAGTGAGAACCAGCATTACTTTTCCCCGCTGGCACCTTTGCTGTGGCAGCAAAAGCTAGACGTTTGTCTATTTTGCTCTGGAGGCTGCCGAAAGCGAAAACAGGTGCTTTTGAGGATGGAGTCCGCAGGAAAGCAGAGAGGGCCAAATTGTCTGGGGCATTTGAAAGGGTTCCAGGAGGCAGTGAGAACCAGCATTACTTTTCCCCGCTGGCACCTTTGCTGTGGCAGCAAAAGCTGGACGTTTGTCTTTTTTGCTCCGGAGGTTGCCGAAAGCGAAAAAAGGTGCTTTTGAGGATAGAGTCCGCAGGAAAGCAGAGAGGGCCAAATGGTCTGTGGCATTTGAAGGGGTTCCAGGAGGCAGTGAGGAACAGCATTACTTTTCCCCGCTGGCACCTTTGCTGTGGCAGCAAAAGCTGGACGTTTGTCTTTTTTGCTCCGGAGGTTGCCAAAAGCGAAAACAGGTGCTTTTGAGGATGGAGTCCGCAGGAAAGCAGAGAGGGCCAAATTGTCTGTGGCATTTGAAGAGGTTCCAGGAGGCAGTGAGAACCAGCATTACTTTTCCCCGCTGGCACCTTTGCTGTGGCAGCAAAAGCTGGACGCTTGTATTTTTACCACCGGAGGGCGCCGACAGTGAAAAAAGGCGCTTTTGAGGATAGAGTCCGCAGGAAAGCAGAGAGGGCCAAATGGTCTGGGGCATTTGAAGGGGTTCCAGGAGGCAGTGAGGACCAGCATTACTTTTCCCCGCTGGCACCTTTGCTGTGGCAGCAAAAGCTGGACGTTTTTCTTTTTTGCTCCTGAGGATGCCGAAAGCGAAAACAGGTGCTTTTGAGGATGGAGTCCGCAGGAAAGCAGAGAGGGCCAAATTGTCTGTGGCATTTGAAAGGGTTCCAGGAGGCAGTGAGAACCAGCATTACTTTTCCCCGCTGGCACCTTTGCTGTGGCAGCAAAAGCTGGACGCTTGTCTTTTTACCACCGGAGGGCGCCGACAGCGAAAAAAGGCGCTTTTGAGGATAGAGTCCGCAGGAAAGCAGAGAGGGCCAAATGGTCTGGGGCATTTGAAGGGGTTCCAGGAGGCAGTGAGGACCAGCATTACTTTTTCCCGCTGGCACCTTTGCTGTGGCAGCAAAAGCTGGACGTTTTTCTTTTTTGCTCCGGAGGTTGCCGAAAGCGAAAACAGGTGCTTTTGAGGATGGAGTCCGCAGGAAAGCAGAGAGGGCCAAATTGTCTGTGGCATTTGAAGAGGTTCCAGGAGGCAGTGAGAACCAGCATTACTTTTCGCCGCTGGCACCTTTGCTGTGGCAGCAAAAGCTGGACGTTTGTCTTTTTTGGTCTGGAGGATGCCGAAAGCGAAAAAAGGTGCTTTTGAGGATAGAGTCCGCAGGAAAGCAGAGAAGGCCAAATGGTCTGAGGGCATTTGAAGGGGTTCCAGGAGGCAGTGAGGACCAGCATTACTTTTCCCCGCTGGCACCTTTGCTGTGGCAGCAAAAGCTGGACGTTTGTCTTTTTTGGTCCGGAGGATGCCGAAAGCGAAAACAGGTGCTTTTGAGGATGGAGTCCGCAGGAAAGCAGAGAGGGCCAAATTGTCTGGGGCATTTGAAAGAGTTCCAGGAGGCAGTGAGAACCAGCATTACTTTTCCCCGCTGGGACCTCTGCTGTGGCAGCAAAAGCTGGACGTCTGTCTTTTTTGCTCCTGAGGATGCCGAAAGCGAAAACAGGTGCTTTTGAGGATGGAGTCCGCAGGAAAGCAGAGAGGGCAAAATTGTCTGGGGAATTTGAAAGAGTTCCAGGAGGGAGTGAGAACCAGCATTACTTTTCCCGGCTGGCACCTTTGCTGTGGCAGGAAAACCTGGACGTTTGTCTTTTTTGCTCCGGAGGCTGCCGAAAGCGAAAAAAGGTGCTTTTGAGGATGGAGTCCGCAGGAAAGCAGAGAGGGCCAAATTGTCTGTGGCATTTGAAAGGGTTCCAGGAGGCAGTGAGAACCAGCATTACTTTTCCCCGCTGGCACCTTTGCTGTGGCAGCAAAAGCTGGACGCTTGTCTTTTTACCACCGGAGGGCGCCGACAGTGAAAAAAGGCGCTTTTGAGGATAGAGTCTGCAGGAAAGCAGAGAGGGCCAAATGGTCTGGGGCATTTGAAGAGGTTCCAGGAGGCAGTGAGGACCAGCATTACTTTTCCCCGCTGGCACCTTTGCTGTGGCAGCAAAAGCTGTACGTTTGTCTTTTTTGCTCCGGAGGTTGCCGAAAGCGAAAACAGGTGCTTTTGAGGATGGAGTCCGCAGGAAAGCAGAGAGGGCCAAATTGTCTGTGGCATTTGAAAGGGTTCCAGGAGGCAGTGAGAACCAGCATCACTTTTCCCCGCTGGCTCCTTTGCTGTTTCAGCAAAGGCTGGACGTTTGTCTGTTTTGCTCTGGAAACTGCCGAAAGCGAAAAAAGGTGCTTTTGAGGATGGAGTCCGCAGGAAAGCAGAGAGGGCCAAATTGTCTGTGGCATTTGAAAGGGTTCCAGGAGGCAGTGAGAACCAGCATTACTTTTCCCGGCTGGCACCTTTGCTGTGGCAGCAAAACCTGGACGTTTGTCTTTTTAGCTCCAAACACCGCCGAAAGCGAAAACAGGTGCTTTTGAGGATGGAGTCCGCAGGAAAGCAGAGAGGGCCAAATTGTCTGGGGCATTTGAAAGAGCTCCAGGAGGCAGTGAGAACCAGCATTACTTTTCGCCGCTGGCACCTTTGCTGTGGCAGCAAAAGCTGGACGTTTTTCTTTTTACCACCGGAGGGCGCCGAAAGTGAAAAAAGGCGCTTTTGAGGATAGAGTCCGCAGGAAAGCAGAGAGGGCCAAATGGTCTGTGGCATTTGAAGGGGTTCCAGGAGGCAGTGAGGACCAGCATTACTTTTCCCCGCTGGCACCTTTGCTGTGGCAGCAAAAGCTGGACGTTTGTCTTTTTTGCTCCGGAGGCTGCCGAAAGCGAAAACAGGTGCTTTTGAGGATGGAGTCCGCAGGAAAGCAGAGAGTGCCAAATTGTCTGTGGCATTTGAAGAGGTTCCAGGAGGCAATGAGGACCAGCATCACTTTTCCCCGCTGGCACCTTTGCTGTGGCAGCAAAAGCTGGACGTTTGTCTTTTTACCACCGGAGGGCGCCGAAAGTGAAAACAGGTGCTTTTGAGGATAGAGTCCGCAGGAAAGCAGAGAGGGCCAAATGGTCTGTGGCATTTGAAGGGGTTCCAGGAGGCAGTTAGAACCAGCATTACTTTTCCCCGCTGGCACCTTTGCTGTGGCAGCAAAAGCTGGACGTTTGTCTTTTTTGCTCCGGAGGCTGCCGAAAGCGAAAACAGGTGGTTTTGAGGATGGAGTCCGCAGGAAAGCAGAGAGGGCCAAATTGTCTGTGGCATTTGAAAGAGTTCCAGGAGGCAGTGAGAACCAGCATTACTTTTCCCCGCTGGCACCTTTGCTGTGGCAGCAAAAGCTGGACGTTTGTCTTTTTTACTCTGGAGGATGCCGAAATCGAAAAAAGGTGCTTTTGAGGATAGAGTCCGCAGGAAAGCAGAGAAGGCCAAATGGTCTGGGGCATTTGAAGGGGTTCCAGGAGGCAGTGAGGACCAGCATTACTTTTCCCCGCTGGCACCTTTGCTGTGGCAGCAAAAGCTGGACGTTTGTCTTTTTTGGTCCGGAGGATGCCGAAAGCGAAAACAGGTGCTTTTGAGGATGGAGTCCGCAGGAAAGCAGAGAGGGCCAAATTGTCTGAGGCATTTGAAAGAGTTCCAGGAGGCAGTGAGAACCAGCATTACTTTTCCCCGCTGGGACCTCTGCTGTGGCAGCAAAAGCTGGACGTTTGTCTTTTTTGCTCCTGAGGATGCCGAAAGCGAAAACAGGTGCTTTTGAGGATGGAGTCCGCAGGAAAGCAGAGAGGGCCAAATTGTCTGTGGCATTTGAAAGAGTTCCAAGAGGTAGTGAGAACCAGCATTACTTTTCCCGGCTGGCACCTTTGCTGTGGCAGCAAAACCTGGACGTTTGTCTTTTTTGCTCCTGAGGCTGCCGAAAGCGAAAAAAGGTGCTTTTGAGGATGGAGTCCGCAGGAAAGCAGAGAGGGCCAAATTGTCTGTGGCATTTGAAAGGGTTCCAGGAGGCAGTGAGAACCAGCATTACTTTTCCCCGCTGGCACCTTTGCTGTGGCAGCAAAAGCTGTACGTTTGTCTTTTTTGCTCCGGAGGTTGCCGAAAGCGAAAACAGGTGCTTTTGAGGATGGAGTCCGCAGGAAAGCAGAAAGGGCCAAATTGACTGGGGCATTTGAAAGGGTTCCAGGAGGCAGTGAGAACCAGCATCACTTTTCCCCGCTGGCACCTTTGCTGTGGCAGCAAAAGCTGGACGTTTGTCTTTTTACCACCGGAGGGCGCCGAAAGTGAAAAAAGGCGCTTTTGAGGATAGAGTCCGCAGGAAAGCAGAGAGGGCCAAATTGTCTGTGGCATTTGAAGGGGTTCCAGGAGGCAGTGAGGACCAGCATTACTTTTCCCCGCTGGCACCTTTGCTGTGGCAGCAAAAGCTGGACGTTTGTCTTTTTTGCTCCGGAGGCTGCCGAAAGCGAAAACAGGTGCTTTTGAGGATGGAGTCCGCAGGAAAGCAGAGAGTGCCAAATTGTCTGTGGCATTTGAAGAGGTTCCAGGAGGCAATGAGGACCAGCATCACTTTTCCCCGCTGGCACCTTTGCTGTGGCAGCAAAACCTGGACGTTTGTCTTTTTACCACCGGAGGGCGCCGAAAGTGAAAAAAGGCGCTTTTGAGGATAGAGTCCGCAGGAAAGCAGAGAGGGCCAAATGGTCTCTGGTATTTGAAGGGGTTCCAGGAGGCAGTTAGAACCAGCATTACTTTTCCCCGCTGGCACCTTTGCTGTGGCAGCAAAAGCTGGACGTTTGTCTTTTTTGCTCCGGAGGCTGCCGAAAGCGAAAACAGGTGCTTTTGAGGATGGAGTCCGCAGGAAAGCAGAGACGGCCAAATTGTCTGTGGCATTTGAAAGAGTTCCAGGAGGCAGTGAGAACCAGCATTACTTTTCCCCGCTGGCACCTTTGCTGTGGCAGCAAAAGCTGGACGTTTGTCTTTTTTGCTCCGGAGGCTGCCGAAAGCGAAAACAGGTGGTTTTGAGGATGGAGTCCGCAGGAAAGCAGAGAGGGCCAAATTGTCTGTGGCATTTGAAAGGGTTCCAGGAGGCAGTGAGAACCAGCATTACTTTTCCCAGCTGGCACCTTTGCTGTGGCAGCAAAAGCTGGACGTTTGTCTTTTTTGCTCCGGAGGCTGCCGAAAGCGAAAAAAGGTGCTTTTGAGGATGGAGTCTGCAGGAAAGCAGAGAGGGCCAAATAGTCTGTGGCATTTGAAAGAGTTCCAGGAGGCCGTGAGAACCAGCATTACTTTTCCCCGCTGGCACCTTTGCTGTGGCAGCAAAACCTGGACGTTTGTCTTTTTTGCTCCGGAGGCTGCCGAAAGCGAAAACAGGTGCTTTTGAGGATGGAGTCCGCAGGAAAGCAGAGAGGGCCAAATTGTCTGTGGCATTTGAAGAGGTTCCAGGAGGCAGTGAGAACCAGCATTACTTTTCCCCGCTGGCACCTTTGCTGTGGCAGCAAAAGCTGGACGTTTGTCTTTTTACCACCGGAGGGCGCCGAAAGCGAAAATAGGTGCTTTTGAAAATGGAGTCCGCAGGAAAGCAGAGAGGGCCAAATTGTCTGGGGCATTTGAAGAGGTTCCAGGAGGCAGTGAGAACCAGCATTACTTTTCCCCGCTGGCACCTTTGCTGTGGCAGCAAAAGCTGGACGTTTGTCTTTTTTGTTCTGGAGGCTGCCGAAAGCGAAAACAGGTGCTTTTGAGGATGGAGTCCGCAGGAAAGTAGAGAGGGCAAAATTGTCTGTGGCATTTGAAAGGGTTCCAGGAGGCAGTGAGAACCAGCATTACTTTTCCCGGCTGGCACCTTTGCTATGGCAGCAAAAGCTGGACGTTTGTCTTTTTTGCTCCGGAGGCTGCTGAAAGCGAAAACAGGTGCTTTTGAGGATGGAGTCCGCAGGAAAGCAGAGAGGGCTAAATTGTCTGGGGCATTTGAAAGGGTTCCAGGCGGCAGTGAGAACCAGCATTACTTTTCCCCGCTGGCACCTTTGCTGTGGCAGCAAAAGCTGGACGTTTGTGTTTTTTGTTCTGGAGGCTTTCGAAAGCGAAAAAAGGTGCTTTTGAGGATGGAGTCTGCAGGAAAGTAGAGAGGGCCAAATTGTCTGTGGCATTTGAAAGGGTTCCAGGAGGCAGTGAGAACCAGCATTACTTTTCCCGGCTGGCACCTTTGCTGTGGCAGCAAAAGCTGGACGTTTGTCGTTTTTGCTCCGGAGGCTGCTGCAAGCGAAAACAGGTGCTTTTGAGGATGGAGTCCGCAGGAAAGCAGAGAGGGCCAAATTGTCTGGGGCATTTGAAAGAGTTCCAGGAGGCAGTGAGAACCAGCATTACTTTTCCTGGCTGGCACCTTTGCTGTGGCAGCAAAACCTGGACGTTTGTCTTTTTTGCTCCGGAGGCTGCCGAAAGCGAAAACAGGTGCTTTTGAGGATGGAGTCCACAGGAAAGCAGAGAGGGCCAAATTGTCTGTGGCATTTGAAAGGGTTCCAGGAGGCAGTTAGAACCAGCATTACTTTTGCCCGCTGGCACCTTTGCTGTGGCAGCAAAACCTGGACGTTTGTCTTTTTTGCTCCTGAGGATGCCGAAAGCGAAAACAGGTGCTTTTGAGGATGGAGTCCGCAGGAAAGCAGAGAGGGCTAAATTGTCTGGGGCATTTGAAAGAGTTCCAGGAGGCAGTTAGAACCAGCATTACTTTTCCCCGCTGGCACCTCTGCTGTGGCAGCAAAACCTGGACGTTTGTCTTTTTTGCTCCGGAGGCTGCCGAAAGCGAAAACAGGTGCTTTTGAGGATGGAGTCCGCAGGAAAGCAGAGAGGGCCAAATTGTCTGGGGCATTTGAAAGGGTTCCAGGAGGCAGTGAGAACCAGCATCACTTTTCCCCGCTGGCTCCTTTGCTGTTTCAGCAAAGGCTGGACGTTTGTCTGTTTTGCTCTGGAAACTGCCGAAAGCGAAAACAGGTGCTTTTGAGGATGGAGTCCGCAGGAAAGCAGAGAGGGCCAAATTGTCTGTGGCATTTGAAAGGGTTCCAGGAGGCAGTGAGAACCAGCATTACTTTTCCCGGCTGGCACCTTTGCTGTGGCAGCAAAACCTGGACGTTTGTCTTTTTAGCTCCAAACACCGCCGAAAGCGAAAACAGGTGCTTTTGAGGATGGAGTCCGCAGGAAAGCAGAGAGGGCCAAATTGTCTGGGGCATTTGAAAGAGCTCCAGGAGGCAGTGAGAACCAGCATTACTTTTCGCCGCTGGCACCTTTGCTGTGGCAGCAAAAGCTGGACGTTTTTCTTTTTACCACCGGAGGGCGCCGAAAGTGAAAAAAGGCGCTTTTGAGGATAGAGTCCGCAGGAAAGCAGAGAGGGCCAAATGGTCTGTGGCATTTGAAGGGGTTCCAGGAGGCAGTGAGGACCAGCATTACTTTTCCCCGCTGGCACCTTTGCTGTGGCAGCAAAAGCTGGACGTTTGTCTTTTTTGCTCCTGAGGCTGCCGAAAGCGAAAACAGGTGCTTTTGAGGATGGAGTCCGCAGGAAAGCAGAGAGTGCCAAATTGTCTGTGGCATTTGAAGAGGTTCCAGGAGGCAATGAGGACCAGCATCACTTTTCCCCGCTGGCACCTTTGCTGTGGCAGCAAAAGCTGGACGTTTGTCTTTTTACCACCGGAGGGCGCCGAAAGTGAAAACAGGTGCTTTTGAGGATAGAGTCCGCAGGAAAGCAGAGAGGGCCAAATGGTCTGTGGCATTTGAAGGGGTTCCAGGAGGCAGTTAGAACCAGCATTACTTTTCCCCGCTGGCACCTTTGCTGTGGCAGCAAAAGCTGGACGTTTGTCTTTTTTGCTCCGGAGGCTGCCGAAAGCGAAAACAGGTGGTTTTGAGGATGGAGTCCGCAGGAAAGCAGAGAGGGCCAAATTGTCTGTGGCATTTGAAAGAGTTCCAGGAGGCAGTGAGAACCAGCATTACTTTTCCCCGCTGGCACCTTTGCTGTGGCAGCAAAAGCTGGACGTTTGTCTTTTTTACTCTGGAGGATGCCGAAATCGAAAAAAGGTGCTTTTGAGGATAGAGTCCGCAGGAAAGCAGAGAAGGCCAAATGGTCTGGGGCATTTGAAGGGGTTCCAGGAGGCAGTGAGGACCAGCATTACTTTTCCCCGCTGGCACCTTTGCTGTGGCAGCAAAAGCTGGACGTTTGTCTTTTTTGGTCCGGAGGATGCCGAAAGCGAAAACAGGTGCTTTTGAGGATGGAGTCCGCAGGAAAGCAGAGAGGGCCAAATTGTCTGAGGCATTTGAAAGAGTTCCAGGAGGCAGTGAGAACCAGCATTACTTTTCCCCGCTGGGACCTCTGCTGTGGCAGCAAAAGCTGGACGTTTGTCTTTTTTGCTCCTGAGGATGCCGAAAGCGAAAACAGGTGCTTTTGAGGATGGAGTCCGCAGGAAAGCAGAGAGGGCCAAATTGTCTGTGGCATTTGAAAGAGTTCCAGGAGGTAGTGAGAACCAGCATTACTTTTCCCGGCTGGCACCTTTGCTGTGGCAGCAAAACCTGGACGTTTGTCTTTTTTGCTCCTGAGGCTGCCGAAAGCGAAAAAAGGTGCTTTTGAGGATGGAGTCCGCAGGAAAGCAGAGAGGGCCAAATTGTCTGTGGCATTTGAAAGGGTTCCAGGAGGCAGTGAGAACCAGCATTACTTTTCCCCGCTGGCACCTTTGCTGTGGCAGCAAAAGCTGTACGTTTGTCTTTTTTGCTCCGGAGGTTGCCGAAAGCGAAAACAGGTGCTTTTGAGGATGGAGTCCGCAGGAAAGCAGAAAGGGCCAAATTGACTGGGGCATTTGAAAGGGTTCCAGGAGGCAGTGAGAACCAGCATCACTTTTCCCCGCTGGCACCTTTGCTGTGGCAGCAAAAGCTGGACGTTTGTCTTTTTACCACCGGAGGGCGCCGAAAGTGAAAAAAGGCGCTTTTGAGGATAGAGTCCGCAGGAAAGCAGAGAGGGCCAAATTGTCTGTGGCATTTGAAGGGGTTCCAGGAGGCAGTGAGGACCAGCATTACTTTTCCCCGCTGGCACCTTTGCTGTGGCAGCAAAAGCTGGACGTTTGTCTTTTTTGCTCCGGAGGCTGCCGAAAGCGAAAACAGGTGCTTTTGAGGATGGAGTCCGCAGGAAAGCAGAGAGTGCCAAATTGTCTGTGGCATTTGAAGAGGTTCCAGGAGGCAATGAGGACCAGCATCACTTTTCCCCGCTGGCACCTTTGCTGTGGCAGCAAAACCTGGACGTTTGTCTTTTTACCACCGGAGGGCGCCGAAAGTGAAAAAAGGCGCTTTTGAGGATAGAGTCCGCAGGAAAGCAGAGAGGGCCAAATGGTCTCTGGTATTTGAAGGGGTTCCAGGAGGCAGTTAGAACCAGCATTACTTTTCCCCGCTGGCACCTTTGCTGTGGCAGCAAAAGCTGGACGTTTGTCTTTTTTGCTCCGGAGGCTGCCGAAAGCGAAAACAGGTGCTTTTGAGGATGGAGTCCGCAGGAAAGCAGAGACGGCCAAATTGTCTGTGGCATTTGAAAGAGTTCCAGGAGGCAGTGAGAACCAGCATTACTTTTCCCCGCTGGCACCTTTGCTGTGGCAGCAAAAGCTGGACGTTTGTCTTTTTTGCTCCGGAGGCTGCCGAAAGCGAAAACAGGTGCTTTTGAGGATGGAGTCCGCAGGAAAGCAGAGAGGGCCAAATTGTCTGTGGCATTTGAAAGGGTTCCAGGAGGCAGTGAGAACCAGCATTACTTTTCCCCGCTGGCGCCTTTGCTGTGGCAGCAAAAGCTGGACGTTTGTCTTTTTACCACCGGAGGGCGCCGAAAGCGAAAATAGGTGCTTTTGAAAATGGAGTCCGCAGGAAAGCAGAGAGGGCCAAATTGTCTGGGGCATTTGAAGAGGTTCCAGGAGGCAGTGAGAACCAGCATTACTTTTCCCGGCTGGCACCTTTGCTATGGCAGCAAAAGCTGGACGTTTGTCTTTTTTGCTCCGGAGGCTGCTGAAAGCGAAAACAGGTGCTTTTGAGGATGGAGTCCGCAGGAAAGCAGAGAGGGCTAAATTGTCTGGGGCATTTGAAAGGGTTCCAGGCGGCAGTGAGAACCAGCATTACTTTTCCCCGCTGGCACCTTTGCTGTGGCAGCAAAAGCTGGACGTTTGTGTTTTTTGTTCTGGAGGCTTTCGAAAGCGAAAAAAGGTGCTTTTGAGGATGGAGTCTGCAGGAAAGTAGAGAGGGCCAAATTGTCTGTGGCATTTGAAAGGGTTCCAGGAGGCAGTGAGAACCAGCATTACTTTTCCCGGCTGGCACCTTTGCTGTGGCAGCAAAAGCTGGACGTTTGTCGTTTTTGCTCCGGAGGCTGCTGCAAGCGAAAACAGGTGCTTTTGAGGATGGAGTCCGCAGGAAAGCAGAGAGGGCCAAATTGTCTGGGGCATTTGAAAGAGTTCCAGGAGGCAGTGAGAACCAGCATTACTTTTCCTGGCTGGCACCTTTGCTGTGGCAGCAAAACCTGGACGTTTGTCTTTTTTGCTCCGGAGGCTGCCGAAAGCGAAAACAGGTGCTTTTGAGGATGGAGTCCACAGGAAAGCAGAGAGGGCCAAATTGTCTGTGGCATTTGAAAGGGTTCCAGGAGGCAGTTAGAACCAGCATTACTTTTCCCCGCTGGCACCTTTGCTGTGGCAGCAAAACCTGGACGTTTGTCTTTTTTGCTCCTGAGGATGCCGAAAGCGAAAACAGGTGCTTTTGAGGATGGAGTCCGCAGGAAAGCAGAGAGGGCTAAATTGTCTGGGGCATTTGAAAGAGTTCCAGGAGGCAGTTAGAACCAGCATTACTTTTCCCCGCTGGCACCTCTGCTGTGGCAGCAAAACCTGGACGTTTGTCTTTTTTGCTCCGGAGGCTGCCGAAAGCGAAAACAGGTGCTTTTGAGGATGGAGTCCGCAGGAAAGCAGAGAGGGCTAAATTGTCTGGGGCATTTGAAAGAGTTCCAGGAGGCAGTGAGAACCAGCATTACTTTTCCCCGCTGGCACCTCTGCTGTGGCAGCAAAACCTGGACGTTTGTCTTTTTTGCTCCGGAGGCTGCCGAAAGCGAAAACAGGTGGTTTTGAGGATGGAGTCCGCAGGAAAGCAGAGAGGGCCAAATTGTCTGGGGCATTTGAAAGAGTTCCAGGAGGCAGTAAGAACCAGCATTACTTTTCCCGGCTGGCACCTTTGCTGTGGCAGCAAAAGCTGGACGTTTGTCTTTTTTGCTCCGGAGGCTGCCGAAAGCGAAAACAGGTGCTTTTGAGGATGGAGTCCGCAGGAAAGTAGAGAGGGCCAAATTGTCTGGGGCATTTGAAAGGGTTCCAGGAGGCAGTGAGAACCAGCATTACTTTTCGCCGCTGGCACCTTTCCTGTGGCAGCAAAACCTGGACGTTTGTCTTTTTTGCTCCGGAGGTTGCCGAAAGCGAAAACAGGTGCTTTTGATGATGGAGTCCGCAGGAAAGCAGAGAGGGCCAAATTGTCTGGGGCCTTTGAAAGGGTTCCAGGAGGCAGTGAGAACCAGCATTACTTTTCCCCGCTGGCACCTTTGCTGTGGCAGCAAAAGCTAGACGTTTGTCTATTTTGCTCTGGAGGCTGCCGAAAGCGAAAACAGGTGCTTTTGAGGATGGAGTCCGCAGGAAAGCAGAGAGGACCAAATTGTCTGGGGCATTTGAAAGGGTTCCAGGAGGCAGTGAGAACCAGCATTACTTTTCCCCGCTGGCACCTTTGCTGTGGCAGCAAAAGCTGGACGTTTGTCTTTTTTGCTCCTGAGGATGCCGAAAGCGAAAACAGGTGCTTTTGAGGATGGAGTCCGCAGGAAAGCAGAGAGGGCCAAATTGTCTGTGGCATTTGAAAGGGTTCCAGGAGGCAGTGAGAACCAGCATTACTTTTCCCCGCTGGCACCTTTGCTGTGGCAGCAAAAGCTGGACGCTTGTCTTTTTACCACCGGAGGGCGCCGACAGCGAAAAAAGGCGCTTTTGAGGATAGAGTCCGCAGGAAAGCAGAGAGGGCCAAATGGTCTGGGGCATTTGAAGGGGTTCCAGGAGGCAGTGAGGACCAGCATTACATTTTCCCGCTGGCACCTTTGCTGTGGCAGCAAAAGCTGGACGTTTGTCTTTTTTGCTCCGGAGGTTGCCGAAAGCGAAAACAGGTGCTTTTGAGGATGGAGTCCGCAGGAAAGCAGAGAGGGCCAAATTGTCTGTGGCATTTGAAGAGGTTCCAGGAGGCAGTGAGAACCAGCATTACTTTTCGCCGCTGGCACCTTTGCTGTGGCAGCAAAAGCTGGACGTTTGTCTTTTTTGCTCTGGAGGATGCCGAAAGCGAAAAAAGGTGCTTTTGAGGATAGAGTCCGCAGGAAAGCAGAGAAGGCCAAATGGTCTGAGGGCATTTGAAGGGGTTCCAGGAGGCAGTGAGGACCAGCATTACTTTTCCCCGCTGGCACCTTTGCTGTGGCAGCAAAAGCTGGACGTTTGTCTTTTTTGGTCCGGAGGATGCCGAAAGCGAAAACAGGTGCTTTTGAGGATGGAGTCCGCAGGAAAGCAGAGAGGGCCAAATTGTCTGGGGCATTTGAAAGAGTTCCAGGAGGCAGTGAGAACCAGCATTACTTTTCCCCGCTGGGACCTCTGCTGTGGCAGCAAAAGCTGGACGTCTGTCTTTTTTGCTCCTGAGGATGCCGAAAGCGAAAACAGGTGCTTTTGAGGATGGAGTCCGCAGGAAAGCAGAGAGGGCCAAATTGTCTGGGGAATTTGAAAGAGTTCCAGGAGGGAGTGAGAACCAGCATTACTTTTCCCGGCTGGCACCTTTGCTGTGGCAGGAAAACCTGGACGTTTGTCTTTTTTGCTCCTGAGGCTGCCGAAAGCGAAAAAAGGTGCTTTTGAGGATGGAGTCCGCAGGAAAGCAGAGAGGGCCAAATTGTCTGTGGCATTTGAAAGGGTTCCAGGAGGCAGTGGGGACCAGCATTACTTTTCCCCGCTGGCACCTTTGCTGTGGCAGCAAAAGCTGGACGTTTGTCTTTTTTGCTCCGGAGGCTGCCGAAAGCGAAAACAGGTGCTTTTGAGGATGGAGTCCGCAGGAAAGCAGAGAGGGCCAAATTGTCTGTGGCATTTGAAAGGGTTCCAGGAGGCAGTGAGAACCAGCATTACTTTTCCCCGCTGGCACCTTTGCTGTGGCAGCAAAAGCTAGACGTTTGTCTATTTTGCTCTGGAGGCTGCCGAAAGCGAAAACAGGTGCTTTTGAGGATGGAGTCCGCAGGAAAGCAGAGAGGGCCAAATTGTCTGGGGCATTTGAAAGGGTTCCAGGAGGCAGTGAGAACCAGCATTACTTTTCCCCGCTGGCACCTTTGCTGTGGCAGCAAAAGCTGGACGTTTGTCTTTTTTGCTCCGGAGGTTGCCAAAAGCGAAAACAGGTGCTTTTGAGGATGGAGTCCGCAGGAAAGCAGAGAGGGCCAAATTGTCTGTGGCATTTGAAGAGGTTCCAGGAGGCAGTGAGAACCAGCATTACTTTTCCCCGCTGGCACCTTTGCTGTGGCAGCAAAAGCTGGACGCTTGTATTTTTACCACCGGAGGGCGCCGACAGTTAAAAAAGGCGCTTTTGAGGATAGAGTCCGCAGGAAAGCAGAGAGGGCCAAATGGTCTGGGGCATTTGAAGGGGTTCCAGGAGGCAGTGAGGACCAGCATTACTTTTCCCCGCTGGCACCTTTGCTGTGGCAGCAAAAGCTGGACGTTTTTCTTTTTTGCTCCTGAGGATGCCGAAAGCGAAAACAGGTGCTTTTGAGGATGGAGTCCGCAGGAAAGCAGAGAGGGCCAAATTGTCTGTGGCATTTGAAAGGGTTCCAGGAGGCAGTGAGAACCAGCATTACTTTTCCCCGCTGGCACCTTTGCTGTGGCAGCAAAAGCTGGACGCTTGTCTTTTTACCACCGGAGGGCGCCGACAGCGAAAAAAGGCGCTTTTGAGGATAGAGTCCGCAGGAAAGCAGAGAGGGCCAAATGGTCTGGGGCATTTGAAGGGGTTCCAGGAGGCAGTGAGGACCAGCATTACTTTTTCCCGCTGGCACCTTTGCTGTGGCAGCAAAAGCTGGACGTTTTTCTTTTTTGCTCCGGAGGTTGCCGAAAGCGAAAACAGGTGCTTTTGAGGATGGAGTCCGCAGGAAAGCAGAGAGGGCCAAATTGTCTGTGGCATTTGAAGAGGTTCCAGGAGGCAGTGAGAACCAGCATTACTTTTCGCCGCTGGCACCTTTGCTGTGGCAGCAAAAGCTGGACGTTTGTCTTTTTTGCTCTGGAGGATGCCGAAAGCGAAAAAAAGGTGCTTTTGAGGATAGAGTCCGCAGGAAAGCAGAGAAGGCCAAATGGTCTGAGGGCATTTGAAGGGGTTCCAGGAGGCAGTGAGGACCAGCATTACTTTTCCCCGCTGGCACCTTTGCTGTGGCAGCAAAAGCTGGACGTTTGTCTTTTTTGGTCCGGAGGATGCCGAAAGCGAAAACAGGTGCTTTTGAGGATGGAGTCCGCAGGAAAGCAGAGAGTGCCAAATTGTCTGTGGCATTTGAAAGGGTTCCAGGAGGCAGTGAGAACCAGCATTACTTTTCCCCGCTGGCACCTTTGCTGTGGCAGCAAAAGCTGGACGCTTGTCTTTTTACCACCGGAGGGCGCCGACAGTGAAAAAAGGCGCTTTTGAGGATAGAGTCTGCAGGAAAGCAGAGAGGGCCAAATGGTCTGGGGCATTTGAAGGGGTTCCAGGAGGCAGTGAGGACCAGCATTACTTTTCCCCGCTGGCACCTTTGCTGTGGCAGCAAAAGCTGTACGTTTGTCTTTTTTGCTCCGGAGGTTGCCGAAAGCGAAAACAGGTGCTTTTGAGGATGGAGTCCGCAGGAAAGCAGAAAGGGCCAAATTGTCTGGGGCATTTGAAAGGGTTCCAGGAGGCAGTGAGAACCAGCATCACTTTTCCCCGCTGGCTCCTTTGCTGTTTCAGCAAAGGCTGGACGTTTGTCTGTTTTGCTCTGGAAACTGCCGAAAGCGAAAAAAGGTGCTTTTGAGGATGGAGTCCGCAGGAAAGCAGAGAGGGCCAAATTGTCTGTGGCATTTGAAAGGGTTCCAGGAGGCAGTGAGAACCAGCATTACTTTTCCCGGCTGGCACCTTTGCTGTGGCAGCAAAAGCTGGACGTTTGTCTTTTTTGCTCCGGAGGCTGCCGAAAGCGAAAAAAGGTGCTTTTGAGGATGGAGTCTGCAAGAAAGCAGAGAGGGCCAAATAGTCTGTGGCATTTGAAAGAGTTCCAGGAGGCCGTGAGAACCAGCATTACTTTTCCCCGCTGGCACCTTTGCTGTGGCAGCAAAACCTGGACGTTTGTCTTTTTTGCTCCGGAGGCTGCCGAAAGCGAAAACAGGTGCTTTTGAGGATGGAGTCCGCAGGAAAGCAGAGAGGGCCAAATTGTCTGTGGCATTTGAAGAGGTTCCAGGAGGCAGTGAGAACCAGCATTACTTTTCCCCGCTGGCGCCTTTGCTGTGGCAGCAAAAGCTGGACGTTTGTCTTTTTACCACCGGAGGGCGCCGAAAGCGAAAATAGGTGCTTTTGAAAATGGAGTCCGCAGGAAAGCAGAGAGGGCCAAATTGTCTGGGGCATTTGAAGAGGTTCCAGGAGGCAGTGAGAACCAGCATTACTTTTCCCGGCTGGCACCTTTGCTATGGCAGCAAAAGCTGGACGTTTGTCTTTTTTGCTCCGGAGGCTGCTGAAAGCGAAAACAGGTGCTTTTGAGGATGGAGTCCGCAGGAAAGCAGAGAGGGCTAAATTGTCTGGGGCATTTGAAAGGGTTCCAGGCGGCAGTGAGAACCAGCATTACTTTTCCCCGCTGGCACCTTTGCTGTGGCAGCAAAAGCTGGACGTTTGTGTTTTTTGTTCTGGAGGCTTTCGAAAGCGAAAAAAGGTGCTTTTGAGGATGGAGTCTGCAGGAAAGTAGAGAGGGCCAAATTGTCTGTGGCATTTGAAAGGGTTCCAGGAGGCAGTGAGAACCAGCATTACTTTTCCCGGCTGGCACCTTTGCTGTGGCAGCAAAAGCTGGACGTTTGTCGTTTTTGCTCCGGAGGCTGCTGCAAGCGAAAACAGGTGCTTTTGAGGATGGAGTCCGCAGGAAAGCAGAGAGGGCCAAATTGTCTGGGGCATTTGAAAGAGTTCCAGGAGGCAGTGAGAACCAGCATTACTTTTCCTGGCTGGCACCTTTGCTGTGGCAGCAAAACCTGGACGTTTGTCTTTTTTGCTCCGGAGGCTGCCGAAAGCGAAAACAGGTGCTTTTGAGGATGGAGTCCACAGGAAAGCAGAAAGGGCCAAATTGTCTGTGGCATTTGAAAGGGTTCCAGGAGGCAGTTAGAACCAGCATTACTTTTCCCCGCTGGCACCTTTGCTGTGGCAGCAAAACCTGGACGTTTGTCTTTTTTGCTCCTGAGGATGCCGAAAGCGAAAACAGGTGCTTTTGAGGATGGAGTCCGCAGGAAAGCAGAGAGGGCTAAATTGTCTGGGGCATTTGAAAGAGTTCCAGGAGGCAGTTAGAACCAGCATTACTTTTCCCCGCTGGCACCTCTGCTGTGGCAGCAAAACCTGGACGTTTGTCTTTTTTTGCTCCGGAGGCTGCCGAAAGCGAAAACAGGTGCTTTTGAGGATGGAGTCCGCAGGAAAGCAGAGAGGGCTAAATTGTCTGGGGCATTTGAAAGAGTTCCAGGAGGCAGTGAGAACCAGCATTACTTTTCCCCGCTGGCACCTCTGCTGTGGCAGCAAAACCTGGACGTTTGTCTTTTTTGCTCCGGAGGCTGCCGAAAGCGAAAACAGGTGGTTTTGAGGATGGAGTCCGCAGGAAAGCAGAGAGGGCCAAATTGTCTGGGGCATTTGAAAGAGTTCCAGGAGGCAGTAAGAACCAGCATTACTTTTCCCGGCTGGCACCTTTGCTGTGGCAGCAAAAGCTGGACGTTTGTCTTTTTTGCTCCGGAGGCTGCCGAAAGCGAAAACAGGTGCTTTTGAGGATGGAGTCCGCAGGAAAGTAGAGAGGGCCAAATTGTCTGGGGCATTTGAAAGGGTTCCAGGAGGCAGTGAGAACCAGCATTACTTTTCGCCGCTGGCACCTTTCCTGTGGCAGCAAAACCTGGACGTTTGTCTTTTTTGCTCCGGAGGTTGCCGAAAGCGAAAACAGGTGCTTTTGAGGATGGAGTCCGCAGGAAAGCAGAGAGGGCCAAATTGTCTGGGGCCTTTGAAAGGGTTCCAGGAGGCAGTGAGAACCAGCATTACTTTTCCCCGCTGGCACCTTTGCTGTGGCAGCAAAAGCTAGACGTTTGTCTATTTTGCTCTGGAGGCTGCCGAAAGCGAAAACAGGTGCTTTTGAGGATGGAGTCCGCAGGAAAGCAGAGAGGACCAAATTGTCTGGGGCATTTGAAAGGGTTCCAGGAGGCAGTGAGAACCAGCATTACTTTTCCCCGCTGGCACCTTTGCTGTGGCAGCAAAAGCTGGACGTTTGTCTTTTTTGCTCCTGAGGATGCCGAAAGCGAAAACAGGTGCTTTTGAGGATGGAGTCCGCAGGAAAGCAGAGAGGGCCAAATTGTCTGTGGCATTTGAAAGGGTTCCAGGAGGCAGTGAGAACCAGCATTACTTTTCCCCGCTGGCACCTTTGCTGTGGCAGCAAAAGCTGGACGCTTGTCTTTTTACCACCGGAGGGCGCCGACAGCGAAAAAAGGCGCTTTTGAGGATAGAGTCCGCAGGAAAGCAGAGAGGGCCAAATGGTCTGGGGCATTTGAAGGGGTTCCAGGAGGCAGTGAGGACCAGCATTACATTTTCCCGCTGGCACCTTTGCTGTGGCAGCAAAAGCTGGACGTTTGTCTTTTTTGCTCCGGAGGTTGCCGAAAGCGAAAACAGGTGCTTTTGAGGATGGAGTCCGCAGGAAAGCAGAGAGGGCCAAATTGTCTGTGGCATTTGAAGAGGTTCCAGGAGGCAGTGAGAACCAGCATTACTTTTCGCCGCTGGCACCTTTGCTGTGGCAGCAAAAGCTGGACGTTTGTCTTTTTTGCTCTGGAGGATGCCGAAAGCGAAAAAAGGTGCTTTTGAGGATAGAGTCCGCAGGAAAGCAGAGAAGGCCAAATGGTCTGAGGGCATTTGAAGGGGTTCCAGGAGGCAGTGAGGACCAGCATTACTTTTCCCCGCTGGCACCTTTGCTGTGGCAGCAAAAGCTGGACGTTTGTCTTTTTTGGTCCGGAGGATGCCGAAAGCGAAAACAGGTGCTTTTGAGGATGGAGTCCGCAGGAAAGCAGAGAGGGCCAAATTGTCTGGGGCATTTGAAAGAGTTCCAGGAGGCAGTGAGAACCAGCATTACTTTTCCCCGCTGGGACCTTTGCTGTGGCAGGAAAACCTGGACGTTTGTCTTTTTTGCTCCTGAGGCTGCCGAAAGCGAAAAAAGGTGCTTTTGAGGATGGAGTCCGCAGGAAAGCAGAGAGGGCCAAATTGTCTGTGGCATTTGAAAGGGTTCCAGGAGGCAGTGGGGACCAGCATTACTTTTCCCCGCTGGCACCTTTGCTGTGGCAGCAAAAGCTGGACGTTTGTCTTTTTTGCTCCGGAGGCTGCCGAAAGCGAAAACAGGTGCTTTTGAGGATGGAGTCCGCAGGAAAGCAGAGAGGGCCAAATTGTCTGTGGCATTTGAAAGGGTTCCAGGAGGCAGTGAGAACCAGCATTACTTTTCCCCGCTGGCACCTTTGCTGTGGCAGCAAAAGCTAGACGTTTGTCTATTTTGCTCTGGAGGCTGCCGAAAGCGAAAACAGGTGCTTTTGAGGATGGAGTCCGCAGGAAAGCAGAGAGGGCCAAATTGTCTGGGGCATTTGAAAGGGTTCCAGGAGGCAGTGAGAACCAGCATTACTTTTCCCCGCTGGCACCTTTGCTGTGGCAGCAAAAGCTGGACGTTTGTCTTTTTTGCTCCGGAGGTTGCCAAAAGCGAAAACAGGTGCTTTTGAGGATGGAGTCCGCAGGAAAGCAGAGAGGGCCAAATTGTCTGTGGCATTTGAAGAGGTTCCAGGAGGCAGTGAGAACCAGCATTACTTTTCCCCGCTGGCACCTTTGCTGTGGCAGCAAAAGCTGGACGCTTGTATTTTTACCACCGGAGGGCGCCGACAGTGAAAAAAGGCGCTTTTGAGGATAGAGTCCGCAGGAAAGCAGAGAGGGCCAAATGGTCTGGGGCATTTGAAGGGGTTCCAGGAGGCAGTGAGGACCAGCATTACTTTTCCCCGCTGGCACCTTTGCTGTGGCAGCAAAAGCTGGACGTTTTTCTTTTTTGCTCCTGAGGATGCCGAAAGCGAAAACAGGTGCTTTTGAGGATGGAGTCCGCAGGAAAGCAGAGAGGGCCAAATTGTCTGTGGCATTTGAAAGGGTTCCAGGAGGCAGTGAGAACCAGCATTACTTTTCCCCGCTGGCACCTTTGCTGTGGCAGCAAAAGCTGGACGCTTGTCTTTTTACCACCGGAGGGCGCCGACAGCGAAAAAAGGCGCTTTTGAGGATAGAGTCCGCAGGAAAGCAGAGAGGGCCAAATGGTCTGGGGCATTTGAAGGGGTTCCAGGAGGCAGTGAGGACCAGCATTACTTTTTCCCGCTGGCACCTTTGCTGTGGCAGCAAAAGCTGGACGTTTTTCTTTTTTGCTCCGGAGGTTGCCGAAAGCGAAAACAGGTGCTTTTGAGGATGGAGTCCGCAGGAAAGCAGAGAGGGCCAAATTGTCTGTGGCATTTGAAGAGGTTCCAGGAGGCAGTGAGAACCAGCATTACTTTTCGCCGCTGGCACCTTTGCTGTGGCAGCAAAAGCTGGACGTTTGTCTTTTTTGCTCTGGAGGATGCCGAAAGCGAAAAAAGGTGCTTTTGAGGATAGAGTCCGCAGGAAAGCAGAGAAGGCCAAATGGTCTGAGGGCATTTGAAGGGGTTCCAGGAGGCAGTGAGGACCAGCATTACTTTTCCCCGCTGGCACCTTTGCTGTGGCAGCAAAAGCTGGACGTTTGTCTTTTTTGGTCCGGAGGATGCCGAAAGCGAAAACAGGTGCTTTTGAGGATGGAGTCCGCAGGAAAGCAGAGAGGGCCAAATTGTCTGGGGCATTTGAAAGAGTTCCAGGAGGCAGTGAGAACCAGCATTACTTTTCCCCGCTGGGACCTCTGCTGTGGCAGCAAAAGCTGGACGTCTGTCTTTTTTGCTCCTGAGGATGCCGAAAGCGAAAACAGGTGCTTTTGAGGATGGAGTCCGCAGGAAAGCAGAGAGGGCCAAATTGTCTGGGGAATTTGAAAGAGTTCCAGGAGGGAGTGAGAACCAGCATTACTTTTCCCGGCTGGCACCTTTGCTGTGGCAGGAAAACCTGGACGTTTGTCTTTTTTGCTCCGGAGGCTGCCGAAAGCGAAAAAAGGTGCTTTTGAGGATGGAGTCCGCAGGAAAGCAGAGAGTGCCAAATTGTCTGTGGCATTTGAAAGGGTTCCAGGAGGCAGTGAGAACCAGCATTACTTTTCCCCGCTGGCACCTTTGCTGTGGCAGCAAAAGCTGGACGCTTGTCTTTTTACCACCGGAGGGCGCCGACAGTGAAAAAAGGCGCTTTTGAGGATAGAGTCTGCAGGAAAGCAGAGAGGGCCAAATGGTCTGGGGCATTTGAAGGGGTTCCAGGAGGCAGTGAGGACCAGCATTACTTTTCCCCGCTGGCACCTTTGCTGTGGCAGCAAAAGCTGTACGTTTGTCTTTTTTGCTCCGGAGGTTGCCGAAAGCGAAAACAGGTGCTTTTGAGGATGGAGTCCGCAGGAAAGCAGAAAGGGCCAAATTGTCTGGGGCATTTGAAAGGGTTCCAGGAGGCAGTGAGAACCAGCATCACTTTTCCCCGCTGGCTCCTTTGCTGTTTCAGCAAAGGCTGGACGTTTGTCTGTTTTGCTCTGGAAACTGCCGAAAGCGAAAAAAGGTGCTTTTGAGGATGGAGTCCGCAGGAAAGCAGAGAGGGCCAAATTGTCTGTGGCATTTGAAAGGGTTCCAGGAGGCAGTGAGAACCAGCATTACTTTTCCCGGCTGGCACCTTTGCTGTGGCAGCAAAACCTGGACGTTTGTCTTTTTAGCTCCAAACACCGCCGAAAGCGAAAACAGGTGCTTTTGAGGATGGAGTCCGCAGGAAAGCAGAGAGGGCCAAATTGTCTGGGGCATTTGAAAGAGCTCCAGGAGGCAGTGAGAACCAGCATTACTTTTCGCCGCTGGCACCTTTGCTGTGGCAGCAAAAGCTGGACGTTTTTCTTTTTACCACCGGAGGGCGCCGAAAGTGAAAAAAGGCGCTTTTGAGGATAGAGTCCGCAGGAAAGCAGAGAGGGCCAAATGGTCTGTGGCATTTGAAGGGGTTCCAGGAGGCAGTGAGGACCAGCATTACTTTTCCCCGCTGGCACCTTTGCTGTGGCAGCAAAAGCTGGACGTTTGTCTTTTTTGCTCCGGAGGCTGCCGAAAGCGAAAACAGGTGCTTTTGAGGATGGAGTCCGCAGGAAAGCAGAGAGTGCCAAATTGTCTGTGGCATTTGAAGAGGTTCCAGGAGGCAATGAGGACCAGCATCACTTTTCCCCGCTGGCACCTTTGCTGTGGCAGCAAAAGCTGGACGTTTGTCTTTTTACCACCGGAGGGCGCCGAAAGTGAAAACAGGTGCTTTTGAGGATAGAGTCCGCAGGAAAGCAGAGAGGGCCAAATGGTCTGTGGCATTTGAAGGGGTTCCAGGAGGCAGTTAGAACCAGCATTACTTTTCCCCGCTGGCACCTTTGCTGTGGCAGCAAAAGCTGGACGTTTGTCTTTTTTGCTCCGGAGGCTGCCGAAAGCGAAAACAGGTGGTTTTGAGGATGGAGTCCGCAGGAAAGCAGAGAGGGCCAAATTGTCTGTGGCATTTGAAAGAGTTCCAGGAGGCAGTGAGAACCAGCATTACTTTTCCCCGCTGGCACCTTTGCTGTGGCAGCAAAAGCTGGACGTTTGTCTTTTTTACTCTGGAGGATGCCGAAATCGAAAAAAGGTGCTTTTGAGGATAGAGTCCGCAGGAAAGCAGAGAAGGCCAAATGGTCTGGGGCATTTGAAGGGGTTCCAGGAGGCAGTGAGGACCAGCATTACTTTTCCCCGCTGGCACCTTTGCTGTGGCAGCAAAAGCTGGACGTTTGTCTTTTTTGGTCCGGAGGATGCCGAAAGCGAAAACAGGTGCTTTTGAGGATGGAGTCCGCAGGAAAGCAGAGAGGGCCAAATTGTCTGAGGCATTTGAAAGAGTTCCAGGAGGCAGTGAGAACCAGCATTACTTTTCCCCGCTGGGACCTCTGCTGTGGCAGCAAAAGCTGGACGTTTGTCTTTTTTGCTCCTGAGGATGCCGAAAGCGAAAACAGGTGCTTTTGAGGATGGAGTCCGCAGGAAAGCAGAGAGGGCCAAATTGTCTGTGGCATTTGAAAGAGTTCCAGGAGGTAGTGAGAACCAGCATTACTTTTCCCGGCTGGCACCTTTGCTGTGGCAGCAAAACCTGGACGTTTGTCTTTTTTGCTCCTGAGGCTGCCGAAAGCGAAAAAAGGTGCTTTTGAGGATGGAGTCCGCAGGAAAGCAGAGAGGGCCAAATTGTCTGTGGCATTTGAAAGGGTTCCAGGAGGCAGTGAGAACCAGCATTACTTTTCCCCGCTGGCACCTTTGCTGTGGCAGCAAAAGCTGTACGTTTGTCTTTTTTGCTCCGGAGGTTGCCGAAAGCGAAAACAGGTGCTTTTGAGGATGGAGTCCGCAGGAAAGCAGAAAGGGCCAAATTGACTGGGGCATTTGAAAGGGTTCCAGGAGGCAGTGAGAACCAGCATCACTTTTCCCCGCTGGCACCTTTGCTGTGGCAGCAAAAGCTGGACGTTTGTCTTTTTACCACCGGAGGGCGCCGAAAGTGAAAAAAGGCGCTTTTGAGGATAGAGTCCGCAGGAAAGCAGAGAGGGCCAAATTGTCTGTGGCATTTGAAGGGGTTCCAGGAGGCAGTGAGGACCAGCATTACTTTTCCCCGCTGGCACCTTTGCTGTGGCAGCAAAAGCTGGACGTTTGTCTTTTTTGCTCCGGAGGCTGCCGAAAGCGAAAACAGGTGCTTTTGAGGATGGAGTCCGCAGGAAAGCAGAGAGTGCCAAATTGTCTGTGGCATTTGAAGAGGTTCCAGGAGGCAATGAGGACCAGCATCACTTTTCCCCGCTGGCACCTTTGCTGTGGCAGCAAAACCTGGACGTTTGTCTTTTTACCACCGGAGGGCGCCGAAAGTGAAAAAAGGCGCTTTTGAGGATAGAGTCCGCAGGAAAGCAGAGAGGGCCAAATGGTCTCTGGTATTTGAAGGGGTTCCAGGAGGCAGTTAGAACCAGCATTACTTTTCCCCGCTGGCACCTTTGCTGTGGCAGCAAAAGCTGGACGTTTGTCTTTTTTGCTCCGGAGGCTGCCGAAAGCGAAAACAGGTGCTTTTGAGGATGGAGTCCGCAGGAAAGCAGAGACGGCCAAATTGTCTGTGGCATTTGAAAGAGTTCCAGGAGGCAGTGAGAACCAGCATTACTTTTCCCCGCTGGCACCTTTGCTGTGGCAGCAAAAGCTGGACGTTTGTCTTTTTTGCTCCGGAGGCTGCCGAAAGCGAAAACAGGTGCTTTTGAGGATGGAGTCCGCAGGAAAGCAGAGAGGGCCAAATTGTCTGTGGCATTTGAAAGGGTTCCAGGAGGCAGTGAGAACCAGCATTACTTTTCCCGGCTGGCACCTTTGCTGTGGCAGCAAAAGCTGGACGTTTGTCTTTTTTGCTCCGGAGGCTGCCGAAAGCGAAAAAAGGTGCTTTTGAGGATGGAGTCCGCAGGAAAGCAGAGAGGGCCAAATTGTCTGTGGCATTTGAAGAGGTTCCAGGAGGCAGTGAGAACCAGCATTACTTTTCCCCGCTGGCACCTTTGCTGTGGCAGCAAAACCTGGACGTTTGTCTTTTTTGCTCCGGAGGTTGCCGAAAGCGAAAACAGGTGCTTTTGAGGATGGAGTCCGCAGGAAAGCAGAGAGGGCCAAATTGTCTGGGGCATTTGAAAGAGTTCCAGGAGGCAGTGAGAACCAGCATTACTTTTCCCCGCTGGCACCTTTGCTGTAGCAGCAAAAGCTGGACGTTTGTCTTTTTTGCTCCGGAGGCTGCCGAAAGCGAAAACAGGTGCTTTTGAGGATGGAGTCCGCAGGAAAGCAGAGAGGGCCAAATTGTCTGGGGCATTTGAAAGGGTTCCAGGAGGCAATGAGGACCAGCATTACTTTTCCCCGCTGGCACCTTTGCTGTGGCAGGAAATCCTGGACGTTTGTCTTTTTTGCTCCGGAGGATGCCGAAAGCGAAAACAGGTGCTTTTGAGGATGGAGTCCGCAGGAAAGCAGAGAGGGCCAAATTGTCTGGGGCATTTGAAGGGGTTCCAGGAGGCAGTGAGAACCAGCATTACTTTTCCCCGCTGGCACCTTTGCTGTGGCAGCAAAACCTGGACGTTTGTCTTTTTTGCTCCGGAGGATGCCGAAAGCGAAAACAGGTGCTTTTGAGGATGGAGTCCGCAGGAAAGCAGAGAGGGCCAAATTGTCTGTGGCATTTGAAAGAGTTCCAGGAGGCAGTTAGAATCAGCATTACTTTTCCCCGCTGGCACCTTTGCTGTGGCAGCAAAACATGGACGTTTGTCTTTTTTGCTCCGGAGGCTGCCGAAAGCGAAAACAGGTGCTTTTGAGGATGGAGTCCGCAGGAAAGCAGAGAGGGCCAAATTGTCTGTGGCATTTGAAAGAGTTCCAGGAGGCAGTGAGAACCAGCATTACTTTTCCCCGCTGGCACCTTTGCTGTGGCAGCAAAAGCTGGACGTTTGTCTTTTTTGCTCCGGAGGCTGCCGAAAGCGAAAACAGGTGCTTTTGAGGATGGAGTCCGCAGGAAAGCAGAGAGTGCCAAATTGTCTGTGGCATTTGAAAGGGTTCCAGGAGGCAGTGAGAACCAGCATTACTTTTCCCCGCTGGCACCTTTGCTGTGGCAGGAAAACCTGGACGTTTGTCTTTTTTGCTCCTGAGGCTGCCAAAAGAGAAAAAAGGTGCTTTTGAGGATGGAGTCCGCAGGAAAGCAGAGAGGGCCAAATTGTCTGGGGCATTTGAAGGGGTTCCAGGAGGCAGTGAGGACCAGCATTACTTTTCCCCGCTGGCACCTTTGCTGTGGCAGCAAAAGGTGGACGTTTGTCTTTTTTGCTCCTGAGGTTGCCGAAAGGAAAACAGGTGCTTTTGAGGATGGAGTCCGCAGGAAAGCAGAGAGGGCCAAATTGTCTGTGGCATTTGAAAGAGTTCCAGGAGGCAGTAGGAACCAGCATTACTTTTCCCCGCTGGGACCTCTGCTGTGGCAGCAAAAGCTGGACGTTTGTCTTTTTTGCTCCTGAGGATGCCAAAAGCGAAAACAGGTGCTTTTGAGGATGGAGTCCGCAGGAAAGCAGAGAGGGCCAAATTGTCTGTGGCATTTGAAAGAGTTCCAGGAGGCAGTGAGAACCAGCATTACTTTTCCCCGCTGGCACCTTTGCTGTGGCAGCAAAACCTGGACGTTTGTCTTTTTTGCTCCTGAGGCTGCCAAAAGAGAAAAAAGGTGCTTTTGAGGATGGAGTCCGCAGGAAAGCAGAGAGGGCCAAATTGTCTGGGGCATTTGAAAGAGTTCCAGGAGGCAGTGAGAACCAGCATTACTTTTCCCCGCTGGCACCTTTGCTGTGGCAGTAAAAGCTGGACGTTTGTCTTTTTTGCTCCGGAGGCTGCTGAAAGCGAAAACAGGTGCTTTTGAGGATGGAGTCCGCAGGAAAGCAGAGAGGGCCAAATTGTCTTGGGCATTTGAAAGGGTTCCAGGAGGCAGTGAGAACCAGCATTACTTTTCCCCGCTGGCACCTCTGCTGTGGCAGCAAAACCTGGACGTTTGTCTTTTTTGCTCCTGAGCCTGCCGAAAGCGAAAACAGGTGCTTTTGAGGATGGAGTCCGCAGGAAAGCAGAGAGTGCCAAATTGTCTGTGGCATTTGAAGAGGTTCCAGGAGGCAATGAGGACCAGCATCACTTTTCCGCGCTTGCACCTTTGCTGTGGCAGCAAAAGCTGGACGTTTGTCTTTTTACCACCGGAGGGCGCCGAAAGCGAAAACAGGCGCTTTTGAGGATAGAGTCCGCAGGAAAGCAGAGAGGGCCAAATGGTCTGTGGCATTTGAAGGGGTTCCAGGAGGCAGTGAGGACCAGCATTACTTTTCCCCGCTGGCACCTTTGCTGTGGCAGCAAAAGCTGGACGTTTGTCTTTTTTGCTCCGGAGCCTGCCGAAAGCGAAAACAGGTTCTTTTGAGGATGGAGTCCGCAGGAAAGCAGAGAGTGCCAAATTGTCTGTGGCATTTGAAGAGGTTCCAGGAGGCAATGAGTACCAGCATCACTTTTCCCCGCTGGCACCTTTGCTGTGGCAGCAAAAGCTGGACGTTTGTCTTTTTACCACCGGAGGGCGCCGAAAGTGAAAAAAGGCGCTTTTGAGGATAGAGTCCGCAGGAAAGCAGAGAGGGCCAAATGGTCTGGGGCATTTGAAGGGGTTCCAGGAGGCAGTGAGGACCAGCATTACTTTTCCCCGCTGGCACCTTTGCTGTGGCAGCAAAAGCTGGACGTTTGTCTTTTTTGCTCCGGAGGCTGCCGAAAGCGAAAACAGGTGCTTTTGAGGATGGAGTCCGCAGGAAAGCAGAGAGGGCCAAATTGTCTGTGGCATTTGAAAGAGTTCCAGGAGGCAGTGAGAACCAGCATTACTTTTCCCCGCTGGCACCTTTGCTGTGGCAGCAAAAGCTGGACGTTTGTCTTTTTTGCTCCGGAGGCTGCCGAAAGCGAAAATAGGTGCTTTTGAGGATGGAGTCCGCAGGAAAGCAGAGAGGGCCAAATTGTCTGTGGCATTTGAAGAGGTTCCAGGAGGCAGTGAGAACCAGCATTACTTTTCGCCGCTGGCGCCTTTGCTGTGGCAGCAAAAGCTGGACGTTTGTCTTTTTTGCTCTGGAGGATGCCGAAAGCGAAAAAAGGTGCTTTTGAGGATAGAGTCCGCAGGAAAGCAGAGAAGGCCAAATGGTCTGGGGCATTTGAAAGGGTTCCAGGAGGCAGTGAGGACCAGCATTACTTTTCCCCGCTGGCACCTTTGCTGTGGCAGTAAAAGCTGGACGTTTGTCTTTTTTGCTCCGGAGGCTGCCGAAAGCGAAAACAGGTGCTTTTGAGGATGGAGTCCGCAGGAAAGCAGAGAGGGCCAAATTGTCTGTGGCATTTGAAAGGGTTCCAGGAGGCAGTGAGAACCAGCATTACTTTTCCCTGCTGGCACCTCTGCTGTGGCAGCAAAACCTGGACGTTTGTCTTTTTTGCTCCGGAGGCTGCCGAAAGCGAAAACAGGTGCTTTTGAGGATGGAATCCGCAGGAAAGCAGAGAGGGCCAAATTGTCTGTGGCATTTGAAGAGGTTCCAGGAGGCAATGAGGACCAGCATCACTTTTCCGCGCTGGCAACTTTGCAGTGGCAGCAAAAGCTGGACGTTTGTCTTTTTACCACCGAAGGGCGCCGAAAGTGAAAAAAGGCGCTTTTGAGGATAGAGTCCGCAGGAAAGCAGAGAGGGCCAAATTGTCTGTGGCATTTGAAAGAGTTCCAGGAGGCAGTGAGAACCAGCATTACTTTTCCCCGCTGGCACCTTTGCTGTGGCAGCAAAACCTGGACGTTTGTCTTTTTTGCTCCGGAGGCTGCCGAAAGCGAAAACAGGTGCTTTTGAGGATGGAGTCCGCAGGAAAGCAGAGAGGGCCAAATTGTCTGTGGCATTTGAAGAGGTTCCAGGAGGCAATGAGGACCAGCATCACTTTTTCGCGCTGGCACCTTTGCTGTGGCAGCAAAAGCTGGACGTTTGTCTTTTTACCACCGGAGGTTGCCGAAAGCGAAAACAGGTGCTTTTGAGGATGGAGTCCGCAGGAAAGCAGAGAGGGCCAAATTGTCTGTGGCATTTGAAAGAGTTCCAGGAGGCAGTGAGAACCAGCATTACTTTTCCCCGCTGGCACCTTTGCTGTGGCAGCAAAACCTGGACGTTTGTCTTTTTTGCTCCGGAGGCTGCCGAAAGCGAAAACAGGTGCTTTTGAGGATGGAGTCCGCAGGAAAGCAGAGAGGGCCAAATTGTCTGGGGCATTTGAAAGAGTTCCAGGAGGCAGTGAGAACCAGCATTACTTTTACCCGCTGGCACCTTTGCTGTGGCAGCAAAAGCTGGACGTTTGTCTTTTTTGCTCTGGAGGCTGCCGAAAGCGAAAACAGGTGCTTTTGAGGATGGAGTCCGCAGGAAAGCAGAGAGGGCCAAATTGTCTGGGGCATTTGAAAGGGTTCCAGGAGGCAATGAGGACCAGCATCACTTTTCCCCGCTGGCACCTTTTCTGTGGCAGGAAAACCTGGACGTTTGTCTTTTTTGCTCTGGAAACTGCCGAAATCGAAAACAGGTGCTTTTGAGGATGGAGTCCGCAGGAAAGCAGAGAGGGCCAAATTGTCTGTGGCATTTGAAGAGGTTCCAGGAGGCAGTGAGAACCAGCATTAGTTTTCGCCGCTGGCACTTTTGCTGTGGCAGCAAAACCTGGACGTTTGTCTTTTTTGCTCCGGAGGCTGCCGAAAGCGAAAACAGGTGCTTTTGAGGATGGAGTCCGCAGGAAAGCAGAGAGGGCCAAATTGTCTGTGGCATTTGAAAGAGTTCCAGGAAGCAGTGAGAACCAGCATTACTTTTCGCCGCTGGCACCTTTGCTGTGGCAGCAAAAGCTGGACGTTTGTCTTTTTTGCTCTGGAGGATGCCGACAGCGAAAAAAGGTGCTTTTGAGGATGGAGTCCGCAGGAAAGCAGAGAGGGCCAAATTGTCTGGGGCATTTGAAAGAGTTCCAGGAGGCAGTGAGAACCAGCATTACTTTTCCCCGCTGGCACCTTTGCTGTGGCAGCAAAAGCTGGACGTTTGTCTTTTTTGCTCCGGAGGCTGCCGAAAGCGAAAACAGGTGCTTTTGAGGATGGAGTCCGCAGGAAAGCAGAGAGGGCCAAATTGTCTTGGGCATTTGAAAGAGTCCCAGGAGACAGTGAGAACCAGCATTACTTTTCCCCGCTGGCACCTTTGCTGTGGCAGGAAAAGCTAAACGTTTGTCTTTTTTGCTCCGGAGGCTGCCGAAAGCGAAAACAGGTGCTTTTGAGGATGGAGTCCGCAGGAAAGCAGAGAGGGCCAAATTGTCTGGGGCATTTGAAAGGGTTCCAGGAGGCAGTGAGAACCAGCATTACTTTTCCCCGCTGGCACCTTTGCTGTGGCAGCAAAACCTGGACGTTTGTCTTTTTTGCTCCTGAGGATGCCGAAAGCGAAAACAGGTGCTTTTGAAAATGGAGTCCGCAGGAAAGCAGAGAGGGCCAAATTGTCTGGGGCATTTGAAAGAGTTCCAGGAGGCAGTGAGAACCAGCATTACTTTTCCCGGCTGGCACCTCTGCTGTGGCAGCAAAAGCTGGACGTTTGTCTTTTTTGCTCCAGAGGATGCCGGAAGCGAAAACAGGTGCTTTTGAGGATGGAGTCCGCAGGAAAGCAGAGAGGGCCAAATTGTCTGTGGCATTTGAAAGAGTTCCAGGAGGCAGTGAGAACCAGCATTACTTTTCCCGGCAGGCACCTTTGCTGTGGCAGGAAAAGCTGGACGTTTGTCTTTTTTGCTCTGGAAACTGCCGAAAGCGAAAACAGGTGCTTTTGAGGATGGAGTCCGCAGGAAAGCAGAGAGGGCCAAATTGTCTGGGGCATTTGAAAGGGTTCCAGGAGGCAGTGAGAACCAGCATTACTTTTCCCCGCTGGCACCTTTGCTGTGGCAGCAAAACCTGGACGTTTGTCTTTTTTGCTCCTGAGGATGCCGAAAGCGAAAACAGGTGCTTTTGAAAATGGAGTCCGCAGGAAAGCAGAGAGGGCCAAATTGTCTGGGGCATTTGAAAGAGTTCCAGGAGGCAGTGAGAACCAGCATTACTTTTCCCCGCTGGGACCTCTGCTGTGGCAGCAAAAGCTGGACGTTTGTCTTTTTTGCTCCTGAGGATGCCGGAAGCGAAAACAGGTGCTTTTGAGGATGGAGTCCGCAGGAAAGCAGAGAGGGCCAAATTGTCTGTGGCATTTGAAAGAGTTCCAGGAGGCAGTGAGAACCAGCATTACTTTTCCCGGCAGGCACCTTTGCTGTGGCAGGAAAACCTGGACGTTTGTCTTTTTTGCTCCTGAGCCTGCCGAAAGCGAAAACAGGTGCTTTTGAGGATGGAGTCCGCAGGAAAGCAGAGAGTGCCAAATTGTCTGTGGCATTTGAAGAGGTTCCAGGAGGCAATGAGGACCAGCATCACTTTTCCGCGCTGGCACCTTTGCTGTGGCAGCAAAAGCTGGACGTTTGTCTTTTTACTACCGGAGGGCGCCGAAAGTGAAAACAGGCGCTTTTGAGGATAGAGTCCGCAGGAAAGCAGAGAGGGCCAAATGGTCTGTGGCATTTGAAGGGGTTCCAGGAGGCAGTGAGGACCAGCATTACTTTTCCCCGCTGGCACCTTTGCTGTGGCAGCAAAAGCTGGACGTTTGTCTTTTTTGCTCCGGAGCCTGCCGAAAGCGAAAACAGGTGCTTTTGAGGATGGAGTCCGCAGGAAAGCAGAGAGGGCCAAATTGTCTGTGGCATTTGAAGAGGTTCCAGGAGGCAATGAGGACCAGCATCACTTTTCCCCGCTGGCACCTTTGCTGTGGCAGCAAAAGCTGGACGCTTGTCTTTTTACCACCGGAGAACGCCGACAGTGAAAAAAGGCGCTTTTGAGGATAGAGTCCGCAGGAAAGCAGAGAGGGCCAAATGGTCTGGGGCATTTGAAGGGGTTCCAGGAGGCAGTGAGGACCAGCATTACTTTTCCCCGCTGGCACCTTTGCTGTGGCAGCAAAAGCTGGACGTTTGTCTTTTTTGCTCCGGAGGTTGCCGAAAGCGAAAACAGGTGCTTTTGAGGATGGAGTCCGCAGGAAAGCAGAGAGGGCCAAATGGTCTGTGGCATTTGAAGAGGTTCCAGGAGGCAGTGAGAACCAGCATTACTTTTCGCCGCTGGCGCCTTTGCTGTGGCAGCAAAACCTGGACGTTTGTCTTTTTTGCTCTGGAGGATGCCGAAAGCGAAAAAAGGTGCTTTTGAGGATAGAGTCCGCAGGAAAGCAGAGAAGGCCAAATGGTCTGGGGCATTTGAAAGGGTTCCAGGAGGCAGTGAGGACCAGCATTACTTTTCCCCGCTGGCACCTTTGCTGTGGCAGTAAAAGCTGGACGTTTGTCTTTTTTGCTCCGGAGGCTGCCGAAAGCGAAAACAGGTGCTTTTGAGGATGGAGTCCGCAGGAAAGCAGAGAGGGCCAAATTGTCTGGGGCATTTGAAAGGGTTCCAGGAGGCAGTGAGAACCAGCATTACTTTTCCCTGCTGGCACCTCTGCTGTGGCAGCAAAACCTGGACGTTTGTCTTTTTTGCTCCGGAGGCTGCCGAAAGCGAAAACAGGTGCTTTTGAGGATGGAGTCCGCAGGAAAGCAGAGAGTGCCAAATTGTCTGTGGCATTTGAAGAGGTTCCAGGAGGCAATGAGGACCAGCATCACTTTTCCGCGCTGGCACCTTTGCTGTGGCAGCAAAAGCTGGACGTTTGTCTTTTTACCACCGGAGGGCGCCGAAAGTGAAAAAAGGCGCTTTTGAGGATAGAGTCCGCAGGAAAGCAGAGAGGGCCAAATGGTCTGTGGCATTTGAAGGGGTTCCAGGAGGCAGTGAGGACCAGCATTACTTTTCCCCGCTGGCACCTTTGCTGTGGCAGCAAAAGCTGGACGTTTGTCTTTTTTGCTCCGGAGGCTGCCGAAAGCGAAAACAGGTGCTTTTGAGGATGGAGTCCGCAGGAAAGCAGAGAGGGCCAAATGGTCTGTGGCATTTGAAGAGGTTCCAGGAGGCAGTGAGAACCAGCATTACTTTTCGCCGCTGGCACCTTTGCTGTGGCAGCAAAAGCTGGACGTTTGTCTTTTTTGCTCCGGAGGTTGCCGAAAGCGAAAACAGGTGCTTTTGAGGATGGAGTCCGCAGGAAAGCAGAGAGGGCCAAATTGTCTGTGGCATTTGAAAGAGTTCCAGGAGGCAGTGAGAACCAGCATTACTTTTCCCGGCAGGCACCTTTGCTGTGGCAGGAAAACCTGGACGTTTGTCTTTTTTGCTCCTGAGGCTGCCAAAAGAGAAAAAAGGTGCTTTTGAGGATGGAGTCCGCAGGAAAGCAGAGAGGGCCAAATTGTCTGGGGCATTTGAAAGAGTTCCAGGAGGCAGTGAGAACCAGCATTACTTTTCCCCGCTGGCACCTTTGCTGTGGCAGTAAAAGCTGGACGTTTGTCTTTTTTGCTCCGGAGGCTGCTGAAAGCGAAAACAGGTGCTTTTGAGGATGGAGTCCGCAGGAAAGCAGAGAGTGCCAAATTGTCTGTGGCATTTGAAGAGGTTCCAGGAGGCAATGAGGACCAGCATCACTTTTCCGCGCTGGCACCTTTGCTGTGGCAGCAAAAGCTGGACGTTTGTCTTTTTACCACCGGAGGGCGCCGAAAGTGAAAACAGGCGCTTTTGAGGATAGAGTCCGCAGGAAAGCAGAGAGGGCCAAATGGTCTGTGGCATTTGAAGGGGTTCCAGGAGGCAGTGAGGACCAGCATTACTTTTCCACGCTGGCACCTTTGCTGTGGCAGCAAAAGCTGGACGTTTGTCTTTTTTGCTCCGGAGCCTGCCGAAAGCGAAAACAGGTTCTTTTGAGGATGGAGTCCGCAGGAAAGCAGAGAGTGCCAAATTGTCTGTGGCATTTGAAGAGGTTCCAGGAGGCAATGAGGACCAGCATCACTTTTCCCCGCTGGCACCTTTGCTGTGGCAGCAAAAGCTGGACGTTTGTCTTTTTACCACCGGAGGGCGCCGAAAGTGAAAAAAGGCGCTTTTGAGGATAGAGTCCGCAGGAAAGCAGAGAGGGCCAAATGGTCTGTGGCATTTGAAGGGGTTCCAGGAGGCAGTGAGGACCAGCATTACTTTTCCCCGCTGGCACCTTTGCTGTGGCAGCAAAAGCTGGACGTTTGTCTTTTTTGCTCCGGAGGCTGCCGAAAGCGAAAACAGGTGCTTTTGAGGATGGAGTCCACAGGAAAGCAGAGAGGGCCAAATTGTCTGTGGCATTTGAAAGAGTTCCAGGAGGCAGTGAGAACCAGCATTACTTTTCCCCGCTGGCACCTTTGCTGTGGCAGCAAAAGCTGGACGCTTGTCTTTTTACCACCGGAGAACGCCGACAGTGAAAAAAGGCGCTTTTGAGGATAGAGTCCGCAGGAAAGCAGAGAGGGCCAAATGGTCTGGGGCATTTGAAGGGGTTCCAGGAGGCAGTGAGGACCAGCATTACTTTTCCCCGCTGGCACCTTTGCTGTGGCAGCAAAAGCTGGACGTTTGTCTTTTTTGCTCCGGAGGTTGCCGAAAGCGAAAACAGGTGCTTTTGAGGATGGAGTCCGCAGGAAAGCAGAGAGGGCCAAATGGTCTGTGGCATTTGAAGAGGTTCCAGGAGGCAATGAGGACCAGCATCACTTTTCCCGGCTGGCACCTTTGCTGTGGCAGCAAAACCTGGACGTTTGTCTTTTTACCACCGGAGGGCGCCGAAAGTGAAAAAAGGCGCTTTTGAGGATAGAGTCCGCAGGAAAGCAGAGAGGGCCAAATGGTCTGTGGCATTTGAAGGGGTTCCAGGAGGCAGTGAGGACCAGCATTACTTTTCCCCGCTGGCACCTTTGCTGTGGCAGTAAAAGCTGGACGTTTGTCTTTTTTGCTCCGGAGGCTGCCGAAAGCGAAAACAGGTGCTTTTGAGGATGGAGTCCGCAGGAAAGCAGAGAGGGCCAAATTGTCTGGGGCATTTGAAAGGGTTCCAGGAGGCAGTGAGAACCAGCATTACTTTTCCCTGCTGGCACCTCTGCTGTGGCAGCAAAACCTGGACGTTTGTCTTTTTTGCTCCGGAGGCTGCCGAAAGCGAAAACAGGTGCTTTTGAGGATGGAGTCCGCAGGAAAGCAGAGAGTGCCAAATTGTCTGTGGCATTTGAAGAGGTTCCAGGAGGCAATGAGGACCAGCATCACTTTTCCGCGCTGGCACCTTTGCTGTGGCAGCAAAAGCTGGACGTTTGTCTTTTAACCACCGGAGGGCGCCGAAAGTGAAAAAAGGCGCTTTTGAGGATAGAGTCCGCAGGAAAGCAGAGAGGGCCAAATGGTCTGTGGCATTTGAAGAGGTTCCAGGAGGCAGTGAGAACCAGCATTACTTTTCGCCGCTGGCACCTTTGCTGTGGCAGCAAAACCTGGACGTTTGTCTTTTTTGCTCCGGAGGTTGCCGAAAGCGAAAACAGGTGCTTTTGAGGATGGAGTCCGCAGGAAAGCAGAGAGGGCCAAATTGTCTGTGGCATTTGAAAGAGTTCCAGGAGGCAGTGAGAACCAGCATTACTTTTCCCCGCTGGCACCTTTGCTGTGGCAGCAAAACCTGGACGTTTGTCTTTTTTGCTCCGGAGGCTGCCGAAAGCGAAAACAGGTGCTTTTGAGGATGGAGTCCGCAGGAAAGCAGAGAGGGCCAAATTGTCTGGGGCATTTGAAAGAGTTCCAGGAGGCAGTGAGAACCAGCATTACTTTTCCCCGCTGGCACCTTTGCTGTGGCAGCAAAAGCTGGACGTTTGTCTTTTTTGATCCGGAGGCTGCCGAAAGCGAAAACAGGTGCTTTTGAGGATGGAGTCCGCAGGAAAGCAGAGAGGGCCAAATTGTCTGGGGCATTTGAAAGGCTTCCAGGAGGCAATGAGGACCAGCATTACTTTTCCCCGCTGGCACCTTTTCTGTGGCAGGAAAACCTGGACGTTTGTCTTTTTTGCTCTGGAAACTGCCGAAATCGAAAACAGGTGCTTTTGAGGATGGAGTCCGCAGGAAAGCAGAGAGGGCCAAATTGTCTGTGGCATTTGAAGAGGTTCCAGGAGGCAGTGAGAACCAGCATTACTTTTCGCCGCTGGCACTTTTGCTGTGGCAGCAAAACCTGGACGTTTGTCTTTTTTGCTCCGGAGGTTGCCGAAAGCGAAAACAGGTGCTTTTGAGGATGGAGTCCGCAGGAAAGCAGAGAGGGCCAAATTGTCTGTGGCATTTGAAAGAGTTCCAGGAGGCAGTGAGAACCAGCATTACTTTTCCCCGCTGGCACCTTTGCTGTGGCAGCAAAAGCTGGACGTTTGTCTTTTTTGCTCCGGAGGCTGCCGAAAGCGAAAACAGGTGCTTTTGAGGATGGAGTCCGCAGGAAAGCAGAGAGGGCCAAATTGTCTGAGGCATTTGAAAGAGTTCCAGGAGGCAGTGAGAACCAGCATTACTTTTCCCCGCTGGCACCTTTGCTGTGGCAGGAAAAGCTGGACGTTTGTCTTTTTTGCTCTGGAAACTGCCGAAAGCGAAAACAGGTGCTTTTGAGGATGGAGTCCGCAGGAAAGCAGAGAGGGCCAAATTGTCTGGGGCATTTGAAAGGGTTCCAGGAGGCAGTGAGAACCAGCATTACTTTTCCCCGCTGGCACCTTTGCTGTGGCAGCAAAACCTGGACGTTTGTCTTTTTTGCTCCTGAGGATGCCGAAAGCGAAAACAGGTGCTTTTGAAAATGGAGTCCGCAGGAAAGCAGAGAGGGCCAAATTGTCTGTGGCATTTGAAAGAGTTCCTGGAGGCAGTGAGAACCAGCATTACTTTTCCCCGCTGGCACCTTTGCTGTGGCAGCAAAACCTGAACGTTTTTCTTTTTTGCTCCGGAGGCTGCCGAAAGCTAAAACAGGTGCTTTTGAGGATGGAGTCCGCAGGAAAGCAGAGAAGGCCAAATGGTCTGGGGCATTTGAAGAGGTTCCAGGAGGCAGTGAGAACCAGCATTACTTTTCGCCGCTGGCACCTTTGCTGTGGCAGCAAAAGCTGGACGTTTGTCTTTTTTGATCCGGAGGTTGCCGAAAGCGAAAACAGGTGCTTTTGAGGATGGAGTCCGCAGGAAAGCAGAGAGGGCCAAATTGTCTGTGGCATTTGAAAGAGTTCCAGGAAGCAGTGAGAACCAGCATTACTTTTCGCCGCTGGCACCTTTGCTGTGGCAGCAAAAGCTGGACGTTTGTCTTTTTTGCTCTGGAGGATGCCGACAGCGAAAAAAGGTGCTTTTGAGGATGGAGTCCGCAGGAAAGCAGAGAGGGCCAAATTGTCTGGGGCATTTGAAAGGGTTCCAGGAGGCAGTGAGAACCAGCATTACTTTTCCCCGCTGGCACCTTTGCTGTGGCAGCAAAACCTGGACGTTTTTCTTTTTTGCTCTGGAGGCTGCCGAAAGCAAAAACAGGTGCTTTTGAGGATGGAGTCCGCAGGAAAGCAGAGAGGGCCAAATTGTCTGGGGCATTTGAAAGGGTTCCAGGAGGCAGTGAGAACCAGCATTACTTTTCCCCGCTGGCACCTTTGCTGTGGCAGCAAAAGCTGGACGTTTGTCTTATTTGCTCCGGAGGCTGCCGAAAGCGAAAACAGGTGCTTTTGAGGATGGAGTCCGCAGGAAAGCAGAGAGGGCCAAATTGTCTATGGCATTTGAAAGGGTTCCAGGAGGCAGTGAGAACCAGCATTACTTTTCCTGGCTGGCACCTTTGCTGTGGCAGCAAAAGCTGGACGTTTGTCTTTTTTGCTCCTGAGGATGCCGAAAGCGAAAACAGGTGCTTTTGAGGATGGAGTCCGCAGGAAAGCAGAGAGGGCAAAATTGTCTGGGGCATTTGAAAGGGTTCCAGGAGGCAGTGAGAACCAGCATTACTTTTCCCCGCTGGCACCTTTGCTGTGGCAGCAAAAGCTGGACGTTTGTCTTTTTTGCTCCGGAGGCTGCCGAAAGCGAAAACAGGTGCTTTTGAGGATGGAGTCCGCAGGAAAGCAGAGAGGGCCAAATTGTCTGGGGCATTTGAAAGAGTTCCAGGAGGCAGTGATAACCAGCATTACTTTTCCCCGCTGGCACCTTTGCTGTGGCAGGAAAAGCTGGACGTTTGTCTTTTTTGCTCCGGAGGCTGCCGAAAGCGAAAACAGGTGCTTTTGAAGATGGAGTCCGCAGGAAAGCAGAGAGGGCTAAATTGTCTGGGGCATTTGAAAGGGTTCCAGGAGGCAGTGAGAACCAGCATTACTTTTCCCGGCTGGCACATTTGCTGTGGCAGCAAAACCTGGACGTTTGTCTTTTTTGCTCCGGAGGTTGCCGAAAGCGAAAAAAGGTGCTTTTGAGGATGGAGTCCGCAGGAAAGCAGAGAGGGCCAAATTGTCTGTGGCATTTGAAAGGGTTCCAGGAGGCAGTGAGAACCAGCATTACTTTTCCCCGCTGGCACCTTTGCTGTGGCAGGAAAAGCTGGACGTTTGTCTTTTTTATTCTGGAGGCTGCCGAAAGCGAAAACAGGTGCTTTTGAGGATGGAGTCCGCAGGAAAGCAGAGAGGGCCAAATTGTCTGGGGCATTTGAAAGGGTTCCAGGAGGCAGTGAGAACCAGCATTACTTTTCCCCGCTGGCACCTTTGCTGTGGCAGCAAAACCTGGACGTTTGTCTTTTTTGCTCCTGAGGATGCCGAAAGCGAAAACAGGTGCTTTTGAAAATGGAGTCCGCAGGAAAGCAGAGAGGGCCAAATTGTCTGTGGCATTTGAAAGAGTTCCTGGAGGCAGTGAGAACCAGCATTACTTTTCCCCGCTGGCACCTTTGCTGTGGCAGCAAAAGCTGGACGTTTGTCTTTTTTGCTCCGGAGGCTGCCGAAAGCTAAAACAGGTGCTTTTGAGGATGGAGTCCGCAGGAAAGCAGAGAGGGCCAAATTGTCTGTGGCATTTGAAGAGGTTCCAGGAGGCAGTGAGAACCAGCATTACTTTTCCCCGCTGGCACCTTTGCTGTGGCAGCAAAAGCTGGACGTTTGTCTTTTTTGATCCGGAGGTTGCCGAAAGCAAAAACAGGTGCTTTTGAGGATGGAGTCCGCAGGAAAGCAGAGAGGGCCAAATTGACTGTGGCATTTGAAAGAGTTCCAGGAAGCAGTGAGAACCAGCATTACTTTTCGCTGCTGGCACCTTTGCTGTGGCAGCAAAAGCTGGACGTTTGTCTTTTTTGCTCTGGAGGATGCCGACAGCGAAAAAAGGTGCTTTTGAGGATGGAGTCCGCAGGAAAACAGAGAGGGCCAAATTGTCTGGGGCATTTGAAAGGGTTCCAGGAGGCAGTGAGAACCAGCATTACTTTTCCCCGCTGGCACCTTTGCTGTGGCAGCAAAACCTGGACGTTTTTCTTTTTTGCTCTGGAGGCTGCCGAAAGCGAAAACAGGTGCTTTTGAGGATGGAGTCCGCAGGAAAGCAGAGAGGGCCAAATTGTCTGGGGCATTTGAAAGGGTTCCAGGAGGCAGTGAGAACCAGCATTACTTTTCGCCGCTGGCACCTTTGCTGTGGCAGCAAAACCTGGACGTTTGTCTTTTTTGCTCCTGAGGATGCCGAAAGCGAAAACAGGTGCTTTTGAAAATGGAGTCCGCAGGAAAGCAGAGAGGGCCAAATTGTCTGTGGCATTTGAAAGAGTTCCTGGAGGCAGTGAGAACCAGCATTACTTTTCCCCGCTGGCACCTTTGCTGTGGCAGCAAAACCTGGACGTTTTTCTTTTTTGCTCCGGAGGCTGCCGAAAGCTAAAACAGGTGCTTTTGAGGATGGAGTCCGCAGGAAAGCAGAGAGGGCCAAATTGTCTGTGGCATTTGAAGAGGTTCCAGGAGGCAGTGAGAACCAGCATTACTTTTCGCCGCTGGCACCTTTGCTGTGGCAGCAAAAGCTGGACGTTTGTCTTTTTTGATCCGGACGTTACCGAAAGCGAAAACAGGTGCTTTTGAGGATGGAGTCCGCAGGAAAGCAGAGAGGGCCAAATTGTCTGTGGCATTTGAAAGAGTTCCAGGAAGCAGTGAGAACCAGCATTACTTTTCGCCGCTGGCACCTTTGCTGTGGCAGCAAAAGCTGGACGTTTGTCTTTTTTGCTCCGGAGGCTGCCGAAAGCGAAAACAGGTGCTTTTGAGGATGGAGTCCGCAGGAAAGCAGAGAGTGCCAAATTGTCTGTGGCATTTGAAGAGGTTCCAGGAGGCAATGAGGACCAGCATCACTTTTCCCGGCTGGCACCTTTGCTGTGGCAGCAAAACCTGGACGTTTGTCTTTTTACCACCGGAGGGCGCCGAAAGTGAAAAAAGGCGCTTTTGAGGATAGAGTCCGCAGGAAAGCAGAGAGGGCCAAATGGTCTGGGGCATTTGAAGGGGTTCCAGGAGGCAGTGAGGACCAGCATTACTTTTCCCCGCTGGCACCTTTGCTGTGGCAGCAAAAGCTGGACGTTTGTCTTTTTTGCTCCGGAGGCTGCCGAAAGCGAAAACAGGTGCTTTTGAGGATGGAGTCCGCAGGAAAGCAGAGAGGGCAAAATTGTCTGTGGCATTTGAAAGAGTTCCTGGAGGCAGTGAGAACCAGCATTACTTTTCCCCGCTGGCACCTTTGCTGTGGCAGCAAAAGCTGGACGTTTGTCTTTTTTGCTCCGGAGGCTGCCGAAAGCGAAAACAGGTGCTTTTGAGGATGGAGTCCGCAGGAAAGCAGAGAGGGCCAAATGGTCTGTGGCATTTGAAGAGGTTCCAGGAGGCAGTGAGAACCAGCATTACTTTTCGCCGCTGGCACCTTTGCTGTGGCAGCAAAACCTGGACGTTTGTCTTTTTTGCTCCGGAGGTTGCCGAAAGCGAAAACAGGTGCTTTTGAGGATGGAGTCCGCAGGAAAGCAGAGAGGGCCAAATTGTCTGTGGCATTTGAAAGAGTTCCAGGAGGCAGTGAGAACCAGCATTACTTTTCCCCGCTGGCACCTTTGCTGTGGCAGCAAAACCTGGACGTTTGTCTTTTTTGCTCCGGAGGCTGCCGAAAGCGAAAACAGGTGCTTTTGAGGATGGAGTCCGCAGGAAAGCAGAGAGGGCCAAATTGTCTGGGGCATTTGAAAGAGTTCCAGGAGGCAGTGAGAACCAGCATTACTTTTCCCCGCTGGCACCTTTGCTGTGGCAGCAAAAGCTGGACGTTTGTCTTTTTTGATCCGGAGGCTGCCGAAAGCGAAAACAGGTGCTTTTGAGGATGGAGTCCGCAGGAAAGCAGAGAGGGCCAAATTGTCTGGGGCATTTGAAAGGGTTCCAGGAGGCAATGAGGACCAGCATTACTTTTCCCCGCTGGCACCTTTTCTGTGGCAGGAAAACCTGGACGTTTGTCTTTTTTGCTCTGGAAACTGCCGAAATCGAAAACAGGTGCTTTTGAAAATGGAGTCCGCAGGAAAGCAGAGAGGGCCAAATTGTCTGTGGCATTTGAAGAGGTTCCAGGAGGCAGTGAGAACCAGCATTACTTTTCGCCGCTGGCACTTTTGCTGTGGCAGCAAAACCTGGACGTTTGTCTTTTTTGCTCCGGAGGTTGCCGAAAGCGAAAACAGGTGCTTTTGAGGATGGAGTCCGCAGGAAAGCAGAGAGGGCCAAATTGTCTGGGGCATTTGAAAGAGTTCCAGGAGGCAGTGAGAACCAGCATTACTTTTCCCCGCTGGCACCTTTGCTGTGGCAGCAAAAGCTGGACATTTGTCTTTTTTGCTCCGGAGGCTGCCGAAAGCGAAAACAGGTGCTTTTGAGGATGGAGTCCGCAGGAAAGCAGAGAGGGCCAAATTGTCTGAGGCATTTGAAAGAGTTCCAGGAGGCAGTGAGAACCAGCATTACTTTTCCCCGCTGGCACCTTTGCTGTGGCAGGAAAAGCTGGACGTTTGTCTTTTTTGCTCTGGAAACTGCCGAAAGCGAAAACAGGTGCTTTTGAGGATGGAGTCCGCAGGAAAGCAGAGAGGGCCAAATTGTCTGGGGCATTTGAAAGGGTTCCAGGAGGCAGTGAGAACCAGCATTACTTTTCCCCGCTGGCACCTTTGCTGTGGCAGCAAAACCTGGACGTTTGTCTTTTTTGCTCCTGAGGATGCCGAAAGCGAAAACAGGTGCTTTTGAAAATGGAGTCCGCAGGAAAGCAGAGAGGGCCAAATTGTCTGTGGCATTTGAAAGAGTTCCTGGAGGCAGTGAGAACCAGCATTACTTTTCCCCGCTGGCACCTTTGCTGTGGCAGCAAAACCTGGACGTTTTTCTTTTTTGCTCCGGAGGCTGCCGAAAGCTAAAACAGGTGCTTTTGAGGATGGAGTCCGCAGGAAAGCAGAGAGGGCCAAATTGTCTGTGGCATTTGAAGAGGTTCCAGGAGGCCGTGAGAACCAGCATTACTTTTCGCCGCTGGCACCTTTGCTGTGGCAGCAAAAGCTGGACGTTTGTCTTTTTTGATCCGGAGGTTGCCGAAAGCGAAAACAGGTGCTTTTGAGGATGGAGTCCGCAGGAAAGCAGAGAGGGCCAAATTGTCTGTGGCATTTGAAAGAGTTCCAGGAAGCAGTGAGAACCAGCATTACTTTTCGCCGCTGGCACCTTTGCTGTGGCAGCAAAAGCTGGACGTTTGTCTTTTTTGCTCTGGAGGATGCCGACAGCGAAAAAAGGTGCTTTTGAGGATGGAGTCCGCAGGAAAGCAGAGAGGGCCAAATTGTCTGGGGCATTTGAAAGGGTTCCAGGAGGCAGTGAGAACCAGCATTACTTTTCCCCGCTGGCACCTTTGCTGTGGCAGCAAAACCTGGACGTTTTTCTTTTTTGCTCTGGAGGCTGCCGAAAGCAAAAACAGGTGCTTTTGAGGATGGAGTCCGCAGGAAAGCAGAGAGGGCCAAATTGTCTGGGGCATTTGAAAGGGTTCCAGGAGGCAGTGAGAACCAGCATTACTTTTCCCCGCTGGCACCTTTGCTGTGGCAGCAAAAGCTGGACGTTTGTCTTTTTTGCTCCGGAGGCTGCCGAAAGCGAAAACAGGTGCTTTTGAGGATGGAGTCCGCAGGAAAGCAGAGAGGGCCAAATTGTCTATGGCATTTGAAAGGGTTCCAGGAGGCAGTGAGAACCAGCATTACTTTTCCTGGCTGGCACCTTTGCTGTGGCAGCAAAAGCTGGACGTTTGTCTTTTTTGCTCCTGAGGATGCCGAAAGCGAAAACAGGTGCTTTTGAGGATGGAGTCCGCAGGAAAGCAGAGAGGGCAAAATTGTCTGGGGCATTTGAAAGGGTTCCAGGAGGCAGTGAGAACCAGCATTACTTTTCCCCGCTGGCACCTTTGCTGTGGCAGCAAAAGCTGGACGTTTGTCTTTTTTGCTCCGGAGGCTGCCGAAAGCGAAAACAGGTGCTTTTGAGGATGGAGTCCGCAGGAAAGCAGAGAGGGCCAAATTGTCTGTGGCATTTGAAGAGGTTCCAGGAGGCAGTGAGAACCAGCATTACTTTTCCCCGCTGGCACCTTTGCTGTGGCAGCAAAAGCTGGACGTTTGTCTTTTTTGATCCGGAGGTTGCCGAAAGCAAAAACAGGTGCTTTTGAGGATGGAGTCCGCAGGAAAGCAGAGAGGGCCAAATTGACTGTGGCATTTGAAAGAGTTCCAGGAAGCAGTGAGAACCAGCATTACTTTTCGCCGCTGGCACCTTTGCTGTGGCAGCAAAAGCTGGACGTTTGTCTTTTTTGCTCTGGAGGATGCCGACAGCGAAAAAAGGTGCTTTTGAGGATGGAGTCCGCAGGAAAACAGAGAGGGCCAAATTGTCTGGGGCATTTGAAAGGGTTCCAGGAGGCAGTGAGAACCAGCATTACTTTTCCCCGCTGGCACCTTTGCTGTGGCAGCAAAACCTGGACGTTTTTCTTTTTTGCTCTGGAGGCTGCCGAAAGCGAAAACAGGTGCTTTTGAGGATGGAGTCCGCAGGAAAGCAGAGAGGGCCAAATTGTCTGGGGCATTTGAAAGGGTTCCAGGAGGCAGTGAGAACCAGCATTACTTTTCGCCGCTGGCACCTTTGCTGTGGCAGCAAAACCTGGACGTTTGTCTTTTTTGCTCCTGAGGATGCCGAAAGCGAAAACAGGTGCTTTTGAAAATGGAGTCCGCAGGAAAGCAGAGAGGGCCAAATTGTCTGTGGCATTTGAAAGAGTTCCTGGAGGCAGTGAGAACCAGCATTACTTTTCCCCGCTGGCACCTTTGCTGTGGCAGCAAAACCTGGACGTTTTTCTTTTTTGCTCCGGAGGCTGCCGAAAGCTAAAACAGGTGCTTTTGAGGATGGAGTCCGCAGGAAAGCAGAGAGGGCCAAATTGTCTGTGGCATTTGAAGAGGTTCCAGGATGCAGTGAGAACCAGCATTACTTTTCCCCGCTGGCACCTTTGCTGTGGCAGCAAAAGCTGGACGTTTGTCTTTTTTGATCCGGAGGTTACCGAAAGCGAAAACAGGTGCTTTTGAGGATGGAGTCCGCAGGAAAGCAGAGAGGGCCAAATTGTCTGTGGCATTTGAAAGAGTTCCAGGAAGCAGTGAGAACCAGCATTACTTTTCGCCGCTGGCACCTTTGCTGTGGCAGCAAAAGCTGGACGTTTGTCTTTTTTGCTCCGGAGGCTGCCGAAAGCGAAAACAGGTGCTTTTGAGGATGGAGTCCGCAGGAAAGCAGAGAGTGCCAAATTGTCTGTGGCATTTGAAGAGGTTCCAGGAGGCAATGAGGACCAGCATCACTTTTCCCGGCTGGCACCTTTGCTGTGGCAGCAAAACCTGGACGTTTGTCTTTTTACCACCGGAGGGCGCCGAAAGTGAAAAAAGGCGCTTTTGAGGATAGAGTCCGCAGGAAAGCAGAGAGGGCCAAATGGTCTGGGGCATTTGAAGGGGTTCCAGGAGGCAGTGAGGACCAGCATTACTTTTCCCCGCTGGCACCTTTGCTGTGGCAGCAAAAGCTGGACGTTTGTCTTTTTTGCTCCGGAGGCTGCCGAAAGCGAAAACAGGTGCTTTTGAGGATGGAGTCCGCAGGAAAGCAGAGAGGGCAAAATTGTCTGTGGCATTTGAAAGAGTTCCTGGAGGCAGTGAGAACCAGCATTACTTTTCCCCGCTGGCACCTTTGCTGTGGCAGCAAAAGCTGGACGTTTGTCTTTTTTGCTCCGGAGGCTGCCGAAAGCGAAAACAGGTGCTTTTGAGGATGGAGTCCGCAGGAAAGCAGAGAGGGCCAAATGGTCTGTGGCATTTGAAGAGGTTCCAGGAGGCAGTGAGAACCAGCATTACTTTTCGCCGCTGGCACCTTTGCTGTGGCAGCAAAACCTGGACGTTTGTCTTTTTTGCTCCGGAGGTTGCCGAAAGCGAAAACAGGTGCTTTTGAGGATGGAGTCCGCAGGAAAGCAGAGAGGGCCAAATTGTCTGTGGCATTTGAAAGAGTTCCAGGAGGCAGTGAGAACCAGCATTACTTTTCGCCGCTGGCACCTTTGCTGTGGCAGGAAAACCTGGACGTTTGTCTTTTTTGCTCCGGAGGCTGCCGAAAGCGAAAACAGGTGCTTTTGAGGATGGAGTCCGCAGGAAAGCAGAGAGGGCCAAATTGTCTGGGGCATTTGAAAGAGTTCCAGGAGGCAGTGAGAACCAGCATTACTTTTCCCCGCTGGCACCTTTGCTGTGGCAGCAAAAGCTGGACGTTTGTCTTTTTTGCTCCGGAGGCTGCCGAAAGCGAAAACAGGTGCTTTTGAGGATGGAGTCCGCAGGAAAGCAGAGAGGGCCAAATTGTCTGGGGCATTTGAAAGGGTTCCAGGAGGCAATGAGGACCAGCATTACTTTTCCCCGCTGGCACCTTTGCTGTGGCAGGAAAACCTGGACGTTTGTCTTTTTTGCTCTGGAGGCTGCCGAAAGCGAAAACAGGTGCTTTTGAGGATGGAGTCCGCAGGAAAGCAGAGAGGGCCAAATTGTCTGTGGCATTTGAAGAGGTTCCAGGAGGCAGTGAGAACCAGCATTACTTTTCGCCGCTGGCACTTTTGCTGTGGCAGCAAAACCTGGACGTTTGTCTTTTTTGCTCCGGAGGTTGCCGAAAGCGAAAACAGGTGCTTTTGAGGATGGAGTCCGCAGGAAAGCAGAGAGGGCCAAATTGTCTGGGGCATTTGAAAGAGTTCCAGGAGGCAGTGAGAACCAGCATTACTTTTCCCCGCTGGCACCTTTGCTGTGGCAGCAAAAGCTGGACATTTGTCTTTTTTGCTCCGGAGGCTGCCGAAAGCGAAAACAGGTGCTTTTGAGGATGGAGTCCGCAGGAAAGCAGAGAGGGCCAAATTGTCTGAGGCATTTGAAAGAGTTCCAGGAGGCAGTGAGAACCAGCATTACTTTTCCCCGCTGGCACCTTTGCTGTGGCAGGAAAAGCTGGACGTTTGTCTTTTTTGCTCTGGAAACTGCCGAAAGCGAAAACAGGTGCTTTTGAGGATGGAGTCCGCAGGAAAGCAGAGAGGGCCAAATTGTCTGGGGCATTTGAAAGGGTTCCAGGAGGCAGTGAGAACCAGCATTACTTTTCCCCGCTGGCACCTTTGCTGTGGCAGCAAAACCTGGACGTTTGTCTTTTTTGCTCCTGAGGATGCCGAAAGCGAAAACAGGTGCTTTTGAAAATGGAGTCCGCAGGAAAGCAGAGAGGGCCAAATTGTCTGTGGCATTTGAAAGAGTTCCTGGAGGCAGTGAGAACCAGCATTACTTTTCCCCGCTGGCACCTTTGCTGTGGCAGCAAAACCTGGACGTTTTTCTTTTTTGCTCCGGAGGCTGCCGAAAGCTAAAACAGGTGCTTTTGAGGATGGAGTCCGCAGGAAAGCAGAGAGGGCCAAATTGTCTGTGGCATTTGAAGAGGTTCCAGGAGGCCGTGAGAACCAGCATTACTTTTCGCCGCTGGCACCTTTGCTGTGGCAGCAAAAGCTGGACGTTTGTCTTTTTTGATCCGGAGGTTGCCGAAAGCGAAAACAGGTGCTTTTGAGGATGGAGTCCGCAGGAAAGCAGAGAGGGCCAAATTGTCTGTGGCATTTGAAAGAGTTCCAGGAAGCAGTGAGAACCAGCATTACTTTTCGCCGCTGGCACCTTTGCTGTGGCAGCAAAAGCTGGACGTTTGTCTTTTTTGCTCTGGAGGATGCCGACAGCGAAAAAAGGTGCTTTTGAGGATGGAGTCCGCAGGAAAGCAGAGAGGGCCAAATTGTCTGGGGCATTTGAAAGGGTTCCAGGAGGCAGTGAGAACCAGCATTACTTTTCCCCGCTGGCACCTTTGCTGTGGCAGCAAAACCTGGACGTTTTTCTTTTTTGCTCTGGAGGCTGCCGAAAGCAAAAACAGGTGCTTTTGAGGATGGAGTCCGCAGGAAAGCAGAGAGGGCCAAATTGTCTGGGGCATTTGAAAGGGTTCCAGGAGGCAGTGAGAACCAGCATTACTTTTCCCCGCTGGCACCTTTGCTGTGGCAGCAAAAGCTGGACGTTTGTCTTTTTTGCTCCGGAGGCTGCCGAAAGCGAAAACAGGTGCTTTTGAGGATGGAGTCCGCAGGAAAGCAGAGAGGGCCAAATTGTCTATGGCATTTGAAAGGGTTCCAGGAGGCAGTGAGAACCAGCATTACTTTTCCTGGCTGGCACCTTTGCTGTGGCAGCAAAAGCTGGACGTTTGTCTTTTTTGCTCCTGAGGATGCCGAAAGCGAAAACAGGTGCTTTTGAGGATGGAGTCCGCAGGAAAGCAGAGAGGGCAAAATTGTCTGGGGCATTTGAAAGGGTTCCAGGAGGCAGTGAGAACCAGCATTACTTTTCCCCGCTGGCACCTTTGCTGTGGCAGCAAAAGCTGGACGTTTGTCTTTTTTGCTCCGGAGGCTGCCGAAAGCGAAAACAGGTGCTTTTGAGGATGGAGTCCGCAGGAAAGCAGAGAGGGCCAAATTGTCTGGGGCATTTGAAAGAGTTCCAGGAGGCAGTGATAACCAGCATTACTTTTCGCCGCTGGCACCTTTGCTGTGGCAGGAAAAGCTGGACGTTTGTCTTTTTTGCTCCGGAGGCTGCCGAAAGCGAAAACAGGTGCTTTTGAGGATGGAGTCCGCAGGAAAGCAGAGAGGGCTAAATTGTCTGGGGCATTTGAAAGGGTTCCAGGAGGCAGTGAGAACCAGCATTACTTTTCCCGGCTGGCACATTTGCTGTGGCAGCAAAACCTGGACGTTTGTCTTTTTTGCTCCGGAGGTTGCCGAAAGCGAAAACAGGTGCTTTTGAGGATGGAGTCCGCAGGAAAGCAGAGAGGGCCAAATTGTCTGTGGCATTTGAAGAGGTTCCAGGAGGCAATGAGAACCAGCATTACTTTTCGCCGCTGGCACCTTTGCTGTGGCAGCAAATCCTGGACGTTTGTCTTTTTTATTCTGGAGGCTGCCGAAAGCGAAAACAGGTGCTTTTGAGGATGGAGTCCGCAGGAAAGCAGAGAGGGCCAAATTGTCTGGGGCATTTGAAAGGGTTCCAGGAGGCAGTGAGAACCAGCATTACTTTTCCCCGCTGGCACCTTTGCTGTGGCAGCAAAACCTGGACGTTTGTCTTTTTTGCTCCTGAGGATGCCGAAAGCGAAAACAGGTGCTTTTGAGGATGGAGTCCGCAGGAAAGCAGAGAGGGCCAAATTGTCTGTGGCATTTGAAAGAGTTCCTGGAGGCAGTGAGAACCAGCATTACTTTTCCCCGCTGGCACCTTTGCTGTGGCAGCAAAACCTGGACGTTTTTCTTTTTTGCTCCGGAGGCTGCCGAAAGCTAAAACAGGTGCTTTTGAGGATGGAGTCCGCAGGAAAGCAGAGAGGGCCAAATAGTCTGTGGCATTTGAAGAGGTTCCAGGAGGCAGTGAGAACCAGCATTACTTTTCGCCGCTGGCACCTTTGCTGTGGCAGCAAAAGCTGGACGTTTGTCTTTTTTGATCCGGAGGTTGCCGAAAGCGAAAACAGGTGCTTTTGAGGATGGAGTCCGCAGGAAAGCAGAGAGGGCCAAATTGACTGTGGCATTTGAAAGAGTTCCAGGAAGCAGTGAGAACCAGCATTACTTTTCGCCGCTGGCACCTTTGCTGTGGCAGCAAAAGCTGGACGTTTGTCTTTTTTGCTCTGGAGGATGCCGACAGCGAAAAAAGGTGCTTTTGAGGATGGAGTCCGCAGGAAAGCAGAGAGGGCCAAATTGTCTGGGGCATTTGAAAGGGTTCCAGGAGGCAGTGAGAACCAGCATTACTTTTCCCCGCTGGCACCTTTGCTGTGGCAGAAAACCTGGACGTTTTTCTTTTTTGCTCTGGAGGCTGCCGAAAGCGAAAACAGGTGCTTTTGAGGATGGAGTCCGCAGGAAAGCAGAGAGGGCCAAATTGTCTGGGGCATTTGAAAGGGTTCCAGGAGGCAGTGAGAACCAGCATTACTTTTCCCCGCTGGCACCTTTGCTGTGGCAGCAAAAGCTGGACGTTTGTCTTTTTTGATCCGAAGGGTCCGAAAGCGAAAACAGGTGCTTTTGAGGATGGAGTCCGCAGGAAAGCAGAGAGGGCCAAATTGTCTGTGGCATTTGAAAGAGTTCCAGGAAGCAGTGAGAACCAGCATTACTTTTCGCCGCTGGCACCTTTGCTGTGGCAGCAAAAGCTGGACGTTTGTCTTTTTTGCTCTGGAGGATGCCGACAGCGAAAAAAGGTGCTTTTGAGGATGGAGTCCGCAGGAAAGCAGAGAGGGCCAAATTGTCTGTGGCATTTGAAAGGGTTCCAGGAGGCAGTGAGAACCAGCATTACTTTTCCCCGCTGGCACCTTTGCTGTGGCAGCAAAAGCTGGACGTTTGTCTTTTTTGATCCGAAGGGTCCGAAAGCGAAAACAGGTGCTTTTGAGGATGGAGTCCGCAGGAAAGCAGAGAGGGCCAAATTGTCTGTGGCATTTGAAAGAGTTCCAGGAAGCAGTGAGAACCAGCATTACTTTTCGCCGCTGGCACCTTTGCTGTGGCAGCAAAAGCTGGACGTTTGTCTTTTTTGCTCTGGAGGATGCCGACAGCGAAAACAGGTGCTTTTGAGGATGGAGTCCGCAGGAAAGCAGAGAGGGCCAAATTGTCTGTGGCATTTGAAGAGGTTCCAGGAGGCAGTGAGAACCAGCATTACTTTTCGCCGCTGGCACCTTTGCTGTGGCAGCAAAAGCTGGACGTTTGTCTTTTTTGATCCGAAGGGTCCGAAAGCGAAAACAGGTGCTTTTGAGGATGGAGTCCGCAGGAAAGCAGAGAGGGCCAAATTGTCTGTGGCATTTGAAAGAGTTCCAGGAAGCAGTGAGAACCAGCATTACTTTTCGCCGCTGGCACCTTTGCTGTGGCAGCAAAAGCTGGACGTTTGTCTTTTTTGCTCTGGAGGATGCCGACAGCGAAAAAAGGTGCTTTTGAGGATGGAGTCCGCAGGAAAGCAGAGAGGGCCAAATTGTCTGTGGCATTTGAAAGGGTTCCAGGAGGCAGTGAGAACCAGCATTACTTTTCCCCGCTGGCACCTTTGCTGTGGCAGCAAAACCTGGACGTTTTTCTTTTTTGCTCCGGAGGCTGCCGAAAGCGAAAACAGGTGCTTTTGAGGATGGAGTCCGCAGGAAAGCAGAGAGGGCCAAATTGTCTGGGGCATTTGAAAGAGTTCCAGGAGGCAGTGAGAACCAGCATTACTTTTCCCGGCTGGCACCTTTGCTGTGGCAGCAAAAGCTGGACGTTTGTCTTTTCTGCTCCGGAGGCTGCCGAAAACGAAAACAGGTGCTTTTGAGGATGGAGTCCGCAGGAAAGCAGAGAGGGCCAAATTGTCTGGGGCATTTGAAAGGGTTCCAGGAGGCAGTGAGAACCAGCATTACTTTTCCCCGCTGGCACCTTTGCTGTGGCAGCAAAAGCTGGACGTTTGTCTTTTTTGCTCCGGAGGTTGCCGAAAGCGAAAACAGGTGCTTTTGAGGATGGAGTCCGCAGGAAAGCAGAGAGGGCCAAATTGTCTGGGGCATTTGAAAGAGTTCCAGGAGGCAGTGATAACCAGCATTACTTTTCGCCGCTGGCACCTTTGCTGTGGCAGGAAAAGCTGGACGTTTGTCTTTTTTGCTCCGGAGGCTGCCGAAAGCGAAAACAGGTGCTTTTGAGGATGGAGTCCGCAGGAAAGCAGAGAGGGCTAAATTGTCTGGGGCATTTGAAAGGGTTCCAGGAGGCAGTGAGAACCAGCATTACTTTTCCCCGCTGGCACCTTTGCTGTGGCAGCAAAAGCTGGACGTTTGTCTTTTTTGCTCCGGAGGTTGCCGAAAGCGAAAACAGGTGCTTTTGAGGATGGAGTCCGCAGGAAAGCAGAGAGGGCCAAATTGTCTGTGGCATTTGAAGAGGTTCCAGGAGGCAATGAGAACCAGCATTACTTTTCGCCGCTGGCACCTTTGCTGTGGCAGCAAAACCTGGACGTTTGTCTTTTTTATTCTGGAGGCTGCCGAAAGCGATAACAGGTGCTTTTGAGGATGGAGTCCGCAGGAAAGCAGAGAGGGCCAAATTGTCTGGGGCATTTGAAAGGGTTCCAGGAGGCAGTGAGAACCAGCATTACTTTTCCCCGCTGGCACCTTTGCTGTGGCAGCAAAACCTGGACGTTTGTCTTTTTTGCTCCGGAGGCTGCTGAAAGCGAAAACAGGTGCTTTTGAGGATGGAGTCCGCAGGAAAGCAGAGAGGGCCAAATTGTCTGTGGCATTTGAAAGAGTTCCTGGAGGCAGTGAGAACCAGCATTACTTTTCCCCGCTGGCACCTTTGCTGTGGCAGCAAAACCTGGACGTTTGTCTTTTTTGCTCCGGAGGCTGCCGAAAGCGAAAACAGGTGCTTTTGAGGATGGAGTCCGCAGGAAAGCAGAGAGGGCCAAATTGTCTGTGGCATTTGAAGAGGTTCCAGGAGGCAGTGAGAACCAGCATTACTTTTCGCCGCTGGCACCTTTGCTGTGGCAGCAAAAGCTGGACGTTTGTCTTTTTTGATCCGGAGGTTGCCGAAAGCGAAAACAGGTGCTTTTGAGGATGGAGTCCGCAGGAAAGCAGAGAGGGCCAAATTGACTGTGGCATTTGAAAGAGTTCCAGGAAGCAGTGAGAACCAGCATTACTTTTCGCCGCTGGCACCTTTGCTGTGGCAGCAAAAGCTGGACGTTTGTCTTTTTTGCTCTGGAGGATGCCGACAGCGAAAAAAGGTGCTTTTGAGGATGGAGTCCGCAGGAAAGCAGAGAGGGCCAAATTGTCTGGGGCATTTGAAAGGGTTCCAGGAGGCAGTGAGAACCAGCATTACTTTTCCCCGCTGGCACCTTTGCTGTGGCAGAAAACCTGGACGTTTTTCTTTTTTGCTCTGGAGGCTGCCGAAAGCGAAAACAGGTGCTTTTGAGGATGGAGTCCGCAGGAAAGCAGAGAGGGCCAAATTGTCTGGGGCATTTGAAAGGGTTCCAGGAGGCAGTGAGAACCAGCATTACTTTTCCCCGCTGGCACCTTTGCTGTGGCAGCAAAACCTGGACGTTTGTCTTTTTTGCTCCTGAGGATGCCGAAAGCGAAAACAGGTGCTTTTGAAAATGGAGTCCGCAGGAAAGCAGAGAGGGCCAAATTGTCTGTGGCATTTGAAAGAGTTCCTGGAGGCAGTGAGAACCAGCATTACTTTTCCCCGCTGGCACCTTTGCTGTGGCAGCAAAAGCTGGACGTTTGTCTTTTTTGCTCCGGAGGCTGCCGAAAGCTAAAACAGGTGCTTTTGAGGATGGAGTCCGCAGGAAAGCAGAGAGGGCCAAATTGTCTGTGGCATTTGAAGAGGTTCCAGGAGGCAGTGAGAACCAGCATTACTTTTCGCCGCTGGCACCTTTGCTGTGGCAGCAAAAGCTGGACGTTTGTCTTTTTTGATCCGGAGGTTGCCGAAAGCGAAAACAGGTGCTTTTGAGGATGGAGTCCGCAGGAAAGCAGAGAGGGCCAAATTGTCTGTGGCATTTGAAAGAGTTCCAGGAAGCAGTGAGAACCAGCATTACTTTTCGCCGCTGGCACCTTTGCTGTGGCAGCAAAAGCTGGACGTTTGTCTTTTTTGCTCTGGAGGATGCCGAAAGCGAAAAAAGGTGCTTTTGAGGATGGAGTCCGCAGGAAAGCAGAGAGGGCCAAATTGTCTGTGGCATTTGAAAGGGTTCCAGGAGGCAGTGAGAACCAGCATTACTTTTCCCCGCTGGCACCTTTGCTGTGGCAGCAAAACCTGGACGTTTTTCTTTTTTGCTCTGGAGGCTGCCGAAAGCGAAAACAGGTGCTTTTGAGGATGGAGTCCGCAGGAAAGCAGAGAGGGCCAAATTGTCTGGGGCATTTGAAAGAGTTCCAGGAGGCAGTGAGAACCAGCATTACTTTTCCCGGCTGGCACCTTTGCTGTGGCAGCAAAAGCTGGACGTTTGTCTTTTTTGCTCCGGAGGCTGCCGAAAACGAAAACAGGTGCTTTTGAGGATGGAGTCCGCAGGAAAGCAGAGAGGGCCAAATTGTCTGGGGCATTTGAAAGGGTTCCAGGATGCAGTGAGAACCAGCATTACTTTTCCCCGCTGGCACCTTTGCTGTGGCAGCAAAAGCTGGACGTTTGTCTTTTTTGCTCCGGAGGTTGCCGAAAGCGAAAACAGGTGCTTTTGAGGATGGAGTCCGCAGGAAAGCAGAGAGGGCCAAATTGTCTGTGGCATTTGAAGAGGTTCCAGGAGGCAATGAGAACCAGCATTACTTTTCCCCGCTGGCACCTTTGCTGTGGCAGCAAAACCTGGACGTTTGTCTTTTTTATTCTGGAGGCTGCCGAAAGCGAAAACAGGTGCTTTTGAGGATGGAGTCCGCAGGAAAGCAGAGAGGGCCAAATTGTCTGGGGCATTTGAAAGGGTTCCAGGAGGCAGTGAGAACCAGCATTACTTTTCCCCGCTGGCACCTTTGCTGTGGCAGCAAAACCTGGACGTTTGTCTTTTTTGCTCCGGAGGCTGCCGAAAGCGAAAACAGGTGCTTTTGAAAATGGAGTCCGCAGGAAAGCAGAGAGGGCCAAATTGTCTGTGGCATTTGAAAGAGTTCCTGGAGGCAGTGAGAACCAGCATTACTTTTCCCCGCTGGCACCTTTGCTGTGGCAGCAAAACCTGGACGTTTTTCTTTTTTGCTCCGGAGGCTGCCGAAAGCTAAAACAGGTGCTTTTGAGGATGGAGTCCGCAGGAAAGCAGAGAGGGCCAAATTGTCTGTGGCATTTGAAGAGGTTCCAGGAGGCAGTGAGAACCAGCATTACTTTTCGCCGCTGGCACTTTTGCTGTGGCAGCAAAAGCTGGACGTTTGTCTTTTTTGCTCCTGAGGATGCCGAAAGCGAAAACAGGTGCTTTTGAGGATGGAGTCCGCAGGAAAGCAGAGAGGGCAAAATTGTCTGGGGCATTTGAAAGGGTTCCAGGAGGCAGTGAGAACCAGCATTACTTTTCCCCGCTGGCACCTTTGCTGTGGCAGCAAAAGCTGGACGTTTGTCTTTTTTGCTCCGGAGGCTGCCGAAAGCGAAAACAGGTGCTTTTGAGGATGGAGTCCGCAGGAAAGCAGAGAGGGCCAAATTGTCTGGGGCATTTGAAAGAGTTCCAGGAGGCAGTGAGAACCAGCATTACTTTTCCCCGCTGGCACCTTTGCTGTGGCAGGAAAACCTGGACGTTTGTCTTTTTTGCTCCGGAGGCTGCCGAAAGCGAAAACAGGTGCTTTTGAGGATGGAGTCCGCAGGAAAGAAGAGAGGGCTAAATTGTCTGGGGCATTTGAAAGGGTTCCAGGAGGCAGTGAGAACCAGCATTACTTTTCCCGGCTGGCACATTTGCTGTGGCAGCAAAACCTGGACGTTTGTCTTTTTTGCTCCGGAGGTTGCCGAAAGCGAAAACAGGTGCTTTTGAGGATGGAGTCCGCAGGAAAGCAGAGAGGGCCAAATTGTCTGTGGCATTTGAAGAGGTTCCAGGAGGCAATGAGAACCAGCATTACTTTTCGCCGCTGGCACCTTTGCTGTGGCAGCAAAACCTGGACGTTTGTCTTTTTTGCTCCGGAGGCTGCCGAAAGCGAAAACAGGTGCTTTTGAGGATGGAGTCCGCAGGAAAGCAGAGAGGGCCAAATTGTCTGGGGCATTTGAAAGGGTTCCAGGAGGCAGTGAGAACCAGCATTACTTTTCCCCGCTGGCACCTTTGCTGTGGCAGCAAAAGCTGCACGTTTGTCTTTTTTGCTCCGGAGGCTGCCGAAAGCGAAAACAGGTGCTTTTGAGGATGGAGTCCGCAGGAAAGCAGAGAGTGCCAAATTGTCTGTGGCATTTGAAGAGGTTCCAGGAGGCAATGAGGACCAGCATTACTTTTCCCCGCTGGCACCTTTGCTGTGGCAGCAAAAGCTGGACGCTTGTCTTTTTACCACCGGAGGGCGCCGACAGTGAATAAAGGCGCTTTTGAGGATAGAGTCCGCAGGAAAGCAGAGAGGGCCAAATTGTCTGGGGCATTTGAAGGGGTTCCAGGAGGCAGTGAGGACCAGCATTACTTTTCCCCGCTGGCACCTTTGCTGTGGCAGCAAAAGCTGGACGTTTGTCTTTTTTGCTCCGGAGGCTGCCGAAAGCGAAAACAGGTGCTTTTGAGGATGGAGTCCGCAGGAAAGCACAGAGGACAAAATTGTCTGTGGCATTTGAAAGAGTTCCAGGAGGCAGTGAGAACCAGCATTACTTTTCCCCGCTGGCACTTTTGCTGTGGCAGCAAAAGCTGGACGTTTGTCTTTTTTGCTCCGGAGGCTGCCGAAAGCGAAAACAGGTGCTTTTGAGGATGGAGTCCGCAGGAAAGCAGAGAGGGCCAAATTGTCTGGGGCATTTGAAAGGGTTCCAGGAGGCAGTGAGAACCAGCATTACTTTTCGCCGCTGGCACCTTTGCTGTGGCAGCAAAACCTGGACGTTTGTCTTTTTTGCTCCGGAGGCTGCCGAAAGCGAAAACAGGTGCTTTTGAGGATGGAGTCCGCAGGAAAGCAAAGAGGGCCAAATTGTCTGGGGCATTTGAAGAAGTTCCAGGACGCAGTGAGAACCAGCATTACTTTTCCCCGCTGGCACCTTTGCTGTGGCAGCAAAAGCTGGACGTTTGTCTTTTTTGCTCCGGAGGCTGCCGAAAGCGAAAACAGGTGCTTTTGAGGATGGAGTCCGCAGGAAAGCAGAGAGGGCCAAATTGTCTGTGGCATTTGAAAGAGTTCCAGGAGGCAGTGAGAACCAGCATTACTTTTCCCCGCTGGCACCTTTGCTGTGGCAGCAAAAGCTGGACGTTTGTCTTTTTTGCTCCGGAGGCTGCCGAAAGCGAAAACAGGTGCTTTTGAGGATGGAGTCCGCAGGAAAGCAGAGAGGGCCAAATTGTCTGGGGCATTTGAAAGAGTTCCAGGAGGCAGTGAGAACCAGCATTACTTTTCCCCGCTGGCACATTTGCTGTGGCAGCAAAAGCTGGACGTTTGTCTTTTTACCACCGGAGGGCGCCGAAAGTGAAAAAAAACGCTTTTGAGGATAGAGTCCGCAGGAAAGCAGAGAGGGCCAAATGGTCTGTGGCATTTGAAGGGGTTCCAGGAGGCAGTGAGGACCAGCATTACTTTTCCCCGCTGGCACCTTTGCTGTGGCAGCAAAAGCTGGACGTTTGTCTTTTTTGCTCCGGAGGCTGCCGAAAGCGAAAACAGGTGCTTTTGAGGATGGAGTCCGCAGGAAAGCAGAGAGGGCCAAATTGTCTGTGGCATTTGAAAGAGTTCCAGGAGGCAGTGAGAACCAGCATTACTTTTCCCCGCTGGCACCTTTGCTGTGGCAGCAAAAGCTGGACGCTTGTCTTTTTACCACCGGAGGGCGCCGACAGTTAAAAAAGGCGCTTTTGAGGATAGAGTCTGCAGGAAAGCAGAGAGGGCCAAATGGTCTGTGGCATTTGAAGGGGTTCCAGGAGGCAGTGAGGACCAGCATTACTTTTCCCCGCTGGCACCTTTGCTGTGGCAGCAAAAGCTGGACGTTTGTCTTTTTTGGTCCGGAGGTTGCCGAAAGCGAAAACAGGTGCTTTTGAGGATGGAGTCCGCAGGAAAGCAGAGAGGGCCAAATGGTCTGGGGCATTTGAAGAGGTTCCAAGAGGCAGTGAGAACCAGCATTACTTTTCGCCGCTGGCGCCTTTGCTGTGGCAGCAAAACCTGGACGTTTGTCTTTTTTGCTCTGGAGGAAGCCGAAAGCGAAAAAAGGTGCTTTTGAGGATAGAGTCCGCAGGAAAGCAGAGAAGGCCAAATGGTCTGGGGCATTTGAAAGGGTTCCAGGAGGCAGTGAGGACCAGCATTACTTTTCCCCGCTGGCACCTTTGCTGTGGCAGTAAAAGCTGGACGTTTGTCTTTTTTGCTCCGGAGGCTGCCGAAAGCGAAAACAGGTGCTTTTGAGGATGGAGTCCGCAGGAAAGCAGAGAGGGCCAAATTGTCTGGGGCATTTGAAAGGGTTCCAGGAGGCAGTGAGAACCAGCATTACTTTTCCCTGCTGGCACCTCTGCTGTGGCAGCAAAACCTGGACGTTTGTCTTTTTTGCTCCGGAGGCTGCCGAAAGCGAAAACAGGTGCTTTTGAGGATGGAGTCCGCAGGAAAGCAGAGAGTGCCAAATTGTCTGTGGCATTTGAAGAGGTTCCAGGAGGCAATGAGGACCAGCATCACTTTTCCGCGCTGGCACCTTTGCTGTGGCAGCAAAAGCTGGACGTTTTTCTTTTTACCACCGGAGGGCGCCGAAAGTGAAAAAAGGCGCTTTTGAGGATAGAGTCCGCAGGAAAGCAGAGAGGGCCAAATGGTCTGGGGCATTTGAAGGGGTTCCAGGAGGCAGTGAGAACCAGCATTACTTTTCCCCGCTGGCACCTTTGCTGTGGCAGCAAAAGCTGGACGTTTGTCTTTTTTGCTCCGGAGGCTGCCGAAAGCGAAAACAGGTGCTTTTGAGGATGGAGTCGGCAGGAAAGCAGAGAGGGCAAAATTGTCTGTGGCATTTGAAAGAGTTCCAGGAGGCAGTGAGAACCAGCATTACTTTTCCCCGCTGGCACCTTTGCTGTGGCAGCAAAAGCTGGACGTTTGTCTTTTTTGCTCCGGAGGCTGCCGAAAGCGAAAACAGGTGCTTTTGAGGATGGAGTCCGCAGGAAAGCAGAGAGGGCCAAATGGTCTTTGGCATTTGAAGAGGTTCCAGGAGGCAGTGAGAACCAGCATTACTTTTCGCCGCTGGCACCTTTGCTGTGGCAGCAAAACCTGGACGTTTGTCTTTTTTGCTCCTGAGGTTGCCGAAAGCGAAAACAGGTGCTTTTGAGGATGGAGTCCGCAGGAAAGCAGAGAGGGCAAAATTGTCTGTGGCATTTGAAAGAGTTCCAGGAGGCAGTGAGAACCAGCATTACTTTTCCCCGCTGGCACCTTTGCTGTGGCAGCAAAGCCTGGACGTTTGTCTTTTTTGCTCCGGAGGCTGCCGAAAGCGAAAACAGGTGCTTTTGAGGATGGAGTCCGCAGGAAAGCAGAGAGGGCCAAATTGTCTGGGGCATTTGAAAGAGTTCCAGGAGGCAGTGAGAACCAGCATTACTTTTCCCCGCTGGCACCTTTGCTGTGGCAGCAAAAGCTGGACGTTTGTCTTTTTTGCTCCGGAGGCTGCCGAAAGCGAAAACAGGTGCTTTTGAGGATGGAGTCTGCAGGAAAGCAGAGAGGGCCAAATTGTCTGTGGCATTTGAAAGGGTTCCAGGAGGCAATGAGGACCAGCATTACTTTTCCCCGCTGGCACCTTTTCTGTGGCAGGAAAACCTGGACGTTTGTCTTTTTTGCTCTGGAAACTGCCGAAATCGAAAACAGGTGCTTTTGAGGATGGAGTCCGCAGGAAAGCAGAGAGGGCCAAATTGTCTGTGGCATTTGAAGAGGTTCCAGGAGGCAGTGAGAACCAGCATTACTTTTCGCCGCTGGCACTTTTGCTGTGGCAGCAAAACCTGGACGTTTGTCTTTTTTGCTCCGGAGGTTGCCGAAAGCGAAAACAGGTGCTTTTGAGGATGGAGTCCGCAGGAAAGCAGAGAGGGCCAAATTGTCTGTGGCATTTGAAAGAGTTCCAGGAGGCAGTGAGAACCAGCATTACTTTTCCCCGCTGGCACCTTTGCTGTGGCAGCAAAAGCTGGACGTTTGTCTTTTTTGCTCCGGAGGCTGCCGAAAGCGAAAACAGGTGCTTTTGAGGATGGAGTCCGCAGGAAAGCAGAGAGGGCCAAATTGTCTGAGGCATTTGAAAGAGTTCCAGGAGGCAGTGAGAACCAGCATTACTTTTCCCCGCTGGCACCTTTGCTGTGGCAGGAAAACCTGGACGTTTTTCTTTTTTGCTCTGGAAACTGCCGAAAGCGAAAACAGGTGCTTTTGAGGATGGAGTCCGCAGGAAAGCAGAGAGGGCCAAATTGTCTGGGGCATTTGAAAGGGTTCCAGGAGGCAGTGAGAACCAGCATTACTTTTCCCCGCTGGCACCTTGGCTGTGGCAGGAAAACCTGGACGTTTGTCTTTTTTGCTCCTGAGGCTGCCGAAAGCGAAAACAGGTGCTTTTGAGGATGGAGTCCGCAGGAAAGCAGAGAGGGCCAAATTGTCTGGGGCATTTGAAGAGGTTCCAGGAGGCAATGAGGACCAGCATTACTTTTCCCCGCTGGCACCTTTGCTGTGGCAGCAAAAGCTGGACGCTTGTCTTTTTACCACCGGAGGGCGCCGACAGTGAAAAAAGGCGCTTTTGAGGATAGAGTCCGCAGGAAAGCAGAGAGGGCCAAATTGTCTGGGGCATTTGAAGGGGTTCCAGGAGGCAGTGAGGACCAGCATTACTTTTCCCCGCTGGCACCTTTGCTGTGGCAGCAAAAGCTGGACGTTTGTCTTTTTTGCTCCGGAGGCTGCCGAAAGCGAAAACAGGTGCTTTTGAGGATGGAGTCCGCAGGAAAGCACAGAGGACAAAATTGTCTGTGGCATTTGAAAGAGTTCCAGGAGGCAGTGAGAACCAGCATTACTTTTCCCCGCTGGCACTTTTGCTGTGGCAGCAAAAGCTGGACGTTTGTCTTTTTTGCTCCGGAGGCTGCCGAAAGCGAAAACAGGTGCTTTTGAGGATGGAGTCCGCAGGAAAGCAGAGAGGGCCAAATTGTCTGGGGCATTTGAAAGGGTTCCAGGAGGCAGTGAGAACCAGCATTACTTTTCGCCGCTGGCACCTTTGCTGTGGCAGCAAAACCTGGACGTTTGTCTTTTTTGCTCCGGAGGCTGCCGAAAGCGAAAACAGGTGCTTTTGAGGATGGAGTCCGCAGGAAAGCAAAGAGGGCCAAATTGTCTGGGGCATTTGAAGAAGTTCCAGGACGCAGTGAGAACCAGCATTACTTTTCCCCGCTGGCACCTTTGCTGTGGCAGCAAAAGCTGGACGTTTGTCTTTTTTGCTCCGGAGGCTGCCGAAAGCGAAAACAGGTGCTTTTGAGGATGGAGTCCGCAGGAAAGCAGAGAGGGCCAAATTGTCTGTGGCATTTGAAAGAGTTCCAGGAGGCAGTGAGAACCAGCATTACTTTTCCCCGCTGGCACCTTTGCTGTGGCAGCAAAAGCTGGACGTTTGTCTTTTTTGCTCCGGAGGCTGCCGAAAGCGAAAACAGGTGCTTTTGAGGATGGAGTCCGCAGGAAAGCAGAGAGGGCCAAATTGTCTGGGGCATTTGAAAGAGTTCCAGGAGGCAGTGAGAACCAGCATTACTTTTCCCCGCTGGCACATTTGCTGTGGCAGCAAAAGCTGGACGTTTGTCTTTTTACCACCGGAGGGCGCCGAAAGTGAAAAAAAACGCTTTTGAGGATAGAGTCCGCAGGAAAGCAGAGAGGGCCAAATGGTCTGTGGCATTTGAAGGGGTTCCAGGAGGCAGTGAGGACCAGCATTACTTTTCCCCGCTGGCACCTTTGCTGTGGCAGCAAAAGCTGGACGTTTGTCTTTTTTGCTCCGGAGGCTGCCGAAAGCGAAAACAGGTGCTTTTGAGGATGGAGTCCGCAGGAAAGCAGAGAGGGCCAAATTGTCTGTGGCATTTGAAAGAGTTCCAGGAGGCAGTGAGAACCAGCATTACTTTTCCCCGCTGGCACCTTTGCTGTGGCAGCAAAAGCTGGACGCTTGTCTTTTTACCACCGGAGGGCGCCGACAGTTAAAAAAGGCGCTTTTGAGGATAGAGTCTGCAGGAAAGCAGAGAGGGCCAAATGGTCTGTGGCATTTGAAGGGGTTCCAGGAGGCAGTGAGGACCAGCATTACTTTTCCCCGCTGGCACCTTTGCTGTGGCAGCAAAAGCTGGACGTTTGTCTTTTTTGGTCCGGAGGTTGCCGAAAGCGAAAACAGGTGCTTTTGAGGATGGAGTCCGCAGGAAAGCAGAGAGGGCCAAATGGTCTGGGGCATTTGAAGAGGTTCCAAGAGGCAGTGAGAACCAGCATTACTTTTCGCCGCTGGCGCCTTTGCTGTGGCAGCAAAACCTGGACGTTTGTCTTTTTTGCTCTGGAGGAAGCCGAAAGCGAAAAAAGGTGCTTTTGAGGATAGAGTCCGCAGGAAAGCAGAGAAGGCCAAATGGTCTGGGGCATTTGAAAGGGTTCCAGGAGGCAGTGAGGACCAGCATTACTTTTCCCCGCTGGCACCTTTGCTGTGGCAGTAAAAGCTGGACGTTTGTCTTTTTTGCTCCGGAGGCTGCCGAAAGCGAAAACAGGTGCTTTTGAGGATGGAGTCCGCAGGAAAGCAGAGAGGGCCAAATTGTCTGGGGCATTTGAAAGGGTTCCAGGAGGCAGTGAGAACCAGCATTACTTTTCCCTGCTGGCACCTCTGCTGTGGCAGCAAAACCTGGACGTTTGTCTTTTTTGCTCCGGAGGCTGCCGAAAGCGAAAACAGGTGCTTTTGAGGATGGAGTCCGCAGGAAAGCAGAGAGTGCCAAATTGTCTGTGGCATTTGAAGAGGTTCCAGGAGGCAATGAGGACCAGCATCACTTTTCCGCGCTGGCACCTTTGCTGTGGCAGCAAAAGCTGGACGTTTTTCTTTTTACCACCGGAGGGCGCCGAAAGTGAAAAAAGGCGCTTTTGAGGATAGAGTCCGCAGGAAAGCAGAGAGGGCCAAATGGTCTGGGGCATTTGAAGGGGTTCCAGGAGGCAGTGAGAACCAGCATTACTTTTCCCCGCTGGCACCTTTGCTGTGGCAGCAAAAGCTGGACGTTTGTCTTTTTTGCTCCGGAGGCTGCCGAAAGCGAAAACAGGTGCTTTTGAGGATGGAGTCGGCAGGAAAGCAGAGAGGGCAAAATTGTCTGTGGCATTTGAAAGAGTTCCAGGAGGCAGTGAGAACCAGCATTACTTTTCCCCGCTGGCACCTTTGCTGTGGCAGCAAAAGCTGGACGTTTGTCTTTTTTGCTCCGGAGGCTGCCGAAAGCGAAAACAGGTGCTTTTGAGGATGGAGTCCGCAGGAAAGCAGAGAGGGCCAAATGGTCTTTGGCATTTGAAGAGGTTCCAGGAGGCAGTGAGAACCAGCATTACTTTTCGCCGCTGGCACCTTTGCTGTGGCAGCAAAACCTGGACGTTTGTCTTTTTTGCTCCTGAGGTTGCCGAAAGCGAAAACAGGTGCTTTTGAGGATGGAGTCCGCAGGAAAGCAGAGAGGGCAAAATTGTCTGTGGCATTTGAAAGAGTTCCAGGAGGCAGTGAGAACCAGCATTACTTTTCCCCGCTGGCACCTTTGCTGTGGCAGCAAAGCCTGGACGTTTGTCTTTTTTGCTCCGGAGGCTGCCGAAAGCGAAAACAGGTGCTTTTGAGGATGGAGTCCGCAGGAAAGCAGAGAGGGCCAAATTGTCTGGGGCATTTGAAAGAGTTCCAGGAGGCAGTGAGAACCAGCATTACTTTTCCCCGCTGGCACCTTTGCTGTGGCAGCAAAAGCTGGACGTTTGTCTTTTTTGCTCCGGAGGCTGCCGAAAGCGAAAACAGGTGCTTTTGAGGATGGAGTCTGCAGGAAAGCAGAGAGGGCCAAATGGTCTGTGGCATTTGAAAGGGTTCCAGGAGGCAATGAGGACCAGCATTACTTTTCCCCGCTGGCACCTTTTCTGTGGCAGGAAAACCTGGACGTTTGTCTTTTTTGCTCTGGAAACTGCCGAAATCGAAAACAGGTGCTTTTGAGGATGGAGTCCGCAGGAAAGCAGAGAGGGCCAAATTGTCTGTGGCATTTGAAGAGGTTCCAGGAGGCAGTGAGAACCAGCATTACTTTTCGCCGCTGGCACTTTTGCTGTGGCAGCAAAACCTGGACGTTTGTCTTTTTTGCTCCGGAGGTTGACGAAAGCGAAAACAGGTGCTTTTGAGGATGGAGTCCGCAGGAAAGCAGAGAGGGCCAAATTGTCTGTGGCATTTGAAAGAGTTCCAGGAGGCAGTGAGAACCAGCATTACTTTTCCCCGCTGGCACCTTTGCTGTGGCAGCAAAAGCTGGACGTTTGTCTTTTTTGCTCCGGAGGCTGCCGAAAGCGAAAACAGGTGCTTTTGAGGATGGAGTCCGCAGGAAAGCAGAGAGGGCCAAATTGTCTGAGGCATTTGAAAGAGTTCCAGGAGGCAGTGAGAACCAGCATTACTTTTCCCCGCTGGCACCTTTGCTGTGGCAGGAAAACCTGGACGTTTTTCTTTTTTGCTCTGGAAACTGCCGAAAGCGAAAACAGGTGCTTTTGAGGATGGAGTCCGCAGGAAAGCAGAGAGGGCCAAATTGTCTGGGGCATTTGAAAGGGTTCCAGGAGGCAGTGAGAACCAGCATTACTTTTCCCCGCTGGCACCTTTGCTGTGGCAGCAAAACCTGGACGTTTGTCTTTTTTGCTCCTGAGGATGCCGAAAGCGAAAACAGGTGCTTTTGAAGATGGAGTCCGCAGGAAAGCAGAGAGGGCCAAATTGTCTGTGGCATTTGAAAGAGTTCCTGGAGGCAGTGAGAACCAGCATTACTTTTCCCCGCTGGCACCTTTGCTGTGGCAGCAAAACCTGGATGTTTTTCTTTTTTGCTCCGGAGGCTGCCGAAAGCTAAAACAGGTGCTTTTGAGGATGGAGTCCGCAGGAAAGCAGAGAGGGCCAAATTGTCTGTGGCATTTGAAGAGGTTCCAGGAGGCAGTGAGAACCAGCATTACTTTTCGCCGCTGGCACCTTTGCTGTGGCAGCAAAAGCTGGACGTTTGTCTTTTTTGATCCGGAGGTTGCCGAAAGCGAAAACAGGTGCTTTTGAGGATGGAGTCCGCAGGAAAGCAGAGAGGGCCAAATTGTCTGTGGCATTTGAAAGAGTTCCAGGAAGCAGTGAGAACCAGCATTACTTTTCGCCGCTGGCACCTTTGCTGTGGCAGCAAAAGCTGGACGTTTGTCTTTTTTGCTCTGGAGGATGCCGACAGCGAAAAAAGGTGCTTTTGAGGATGGAGTCCGCAGGAAAGCAGAGAGGGCAAAATTGTCTGGGGCATTTGAAAGGGTTCCAGGAGGCAGTGAGAACCAGCATTACTTTTCCCCGCTGGCACCTTTGCTGTGGCAGCAAAACCTGGACGTTTTTCTTTTTTGCTCTGGAGGCTGCCGAAAGCAAAACCAGGTGCTTTTGAGGATGGAGTCCGCAGGAAAGCAGAGAGGGCCAAATTGTCTGGGGCATTTGAAAGGGTTCCAGGAGGCAGTGAGAACCAGCATTACTTTTCCCTGCTGGCACCTTTGCTGTGGCAGCAAAAGCTGGACGTTTGTCTTTTTTGCTTCGGAGGCTGCCGAAAGCGAAAACAGGTGCTTTTGAGGATGGAGTCCGCAGGAAAGCAGAGAGGGCCAAATTGTCTGGGGCATTTGAAAGGGTTCCAGGAGGCAGTGAGAACCAGCATTACTTTTCCCCGCTGGCACCTTTGCTGTGGCAGCAAAAGCTGGACGTTTGTCTTTTTTGCTCCGGAGGCTGCCGAAAGCGAAAACAGGTGCTTTTGAGGATGGAGTCCGCAGGAAAGCAGAGAGGGCCAAATTGTCTGGGGCATTTGAAAGAGTTCCAGGAGGCAGTGATAACCAGCATTACTTTTCCCCGCTGGCACCTTTGCTGTGGCAGGAAAACCTGGACGTTTGTCTTTTTTGCTCCGGAGGCTGCCGAAAGCGAAAACAGGTGCTTTTGAGGATGGAGTCCGCAGGAAAGCAGAGAGGGCCAAATTGTCTGGGGCATTTGAAGAGGTTCCAGGAGGCAATGAGAACCAGCATTACTTTTCGCCGCTGGCACCTTTGCTGTGGCAGCAAAACCTGGACGTTTGTCTTTTTTATTCTGGAGGCTGCCGAAAGCGAAAACAGGTGCTTTTGAGGATGGAGTCCGCAGGAAAGCAGAGAGGGCCAAATTGTCTGGGGCATTTGAAAGGGTTCCAGGAGGCAGTGAGAACCAGCATTACTTTTCCCGGCAGGCACCTTTGCTGTGGCAGGAAAACCTGGACGTTTGTCTTTTTTGCTCCTGAGGATGCCGAAAGCGAAAACAGGTGTTTTTGAAAATGGAGTCCGCAGGAAAGCAGAGAGGGCCAAATTGTCTGTGGCATTTGAAAGAGTTCCTGGAGGCAGTGAGAACCAGCATTACTTTTCCCCGCTGGCACCTTTGCTGTGGCAGCAAAACCTGGACGTTTTTCTTTTTTGCTCTGGAGGCTGCCGAAAGCGAAAACAGGTGCTTTTGAGGATGGAGTCCGCAGGAAAGCAGAGAGGGCCAAATTGTCTGTGGCATTTGAAGAGGTTCCAGGAGGCAGTGAGAACCAGCATTACTTTTCGCCGCTGGCACCTTTGCTGTGGCAGCAAAAGCTGGACGTTTGTCTTTTTTGATCCGCAGGTTGCCGAAAGCGAAAACAGGTGCTTTTGAGGATGGAGTCCGCAGGAAAGCAGAGAGGGCCAAATTGTCTGAGGCATTTGGAAGAGTTCCAGGAGGCAGTGAGAACCAGCATTACTTTTCCCCGCTGGCACCTTTGCTGTGGCAGGAAAACCTGGACGTTTTTCTTTTTTGCTCTGGAAACTGCCGAAAGCGAAAACAGGTGCTTTTGAGGATGGAGTCCGCAGGAAAGCAGAGAGGGCCAAATTGTCTGGGGCATTTGAAAGGGTTCCAGGAGGCAGTGAGAACCAGCATTACTTTTCCCCGCTGGCACCTTTGCTGTGGCAGCAAAACCTGGACGTTTGTCTTTTTTGCTCCTGAGGATGCCGAAAGCGAAAACAGGTGCTTTTGAAAATGGAGTCCGCAGGAAAGCAGAGAGGGCCAAATTGTCTGTGGCATTTGAAAGAGTTCCTGGAGGCAGTGAGAACCAGCATTACTTTTCCCCGCTGGCACCTTTGCTGTGGCAGCAAAACCTGGATGTTTTTCTTTTTTGCTCCGGAGGCTGCCGAAAGCTAAAACAGGTGCTTTTGAGGATGGAGTCCGCAGGAAAGCAGAGAGGGCCAAATTGTCTGTGGCATTTGAAGAGGTTCCAGGAGGCAGTGAGAACCAGCATTACTTTTCGCCGCTGGCACCTTTGCTGTGGCAGCAAAAGCTGGACGTTTGTTTTTTTTGATCCGGAGGTTGCCGAAAGCGAAAACAGGTGCTTTTGAGGATGGAGTCCGCAGGAAAGCAGAGAGGGCCAAATTGTCTGTGGCATTTGAAAGAGTTCCAGGAAGCAGTGAGAACCAGCATTACTTTTCGCCGCTGGCACCTTTGCTGTGGCAGCAAAAGCTGGACGTTTGTCTTTTTTGCTCTGGAGGATGCCGACAGCGAAAAAAGGTGCTTTTGAGGATGGAGTCCGCAGGAAAGCAGAGAGGGCAAAATTGTCTGGGGCATTTGAAAGGGTTCCAGGAGGCAGTGAGAACCAGCATTACTTTTCCCCGCTGGCACCTTTGCTGTGGCAGCAAAACCTGGACGTTTTTCTTTTTTGCTCTGGAGGCTGCCGAAAGCAAAACCAGGTGCTTTTGAGGATGGAGTCCGCAGGAAAGCAGAGAGGGCCAAATTGTCTGGGGCATTTGAAAGGGTTCCAGGAGGCAGTGAGAACCAGCATTACTTTTCCCTGCTGGCACCTTTGCTGTGGCAGCAAAAGCTGGACGTTTGTCTTTTTTGCTTCGGAGGCTGCCGAAAGCGAAAACAGGTGCTTTTGAGGATGGAGTCCGCAGGAAAGCAGAGAGGGCAAAATTGTCTGGGGCATTTGAAAGGGTTCCAGGAGGCAGTGAGAACCAGCATTACTTTTCCCCGCTGGCACCTTTGCTGTGGCAGCAAAAGCTGGACGTTTGTCTTTTTTGCTCCGGAGGCTGCCGAAAGCGAAAACAGGTGCTTTTGAGGATGGAGTCCGCAGGAAAGCAGAGAGGGCCAAATTGTCTGGGGCATTTGAAAGAGTTCCAGGAGGCAGTGATAACCAGCATTACTTTTCCCCGCTGGCACCTTTGCTGTGGCAGGAAAACCTGGACGTTTGTCTTTTTTGCTCCGGAGGCTGCCGAAAGCGAAAACAGGTGCTTTTGAGGATGGAGTCCGCAGGAAAGCAGAGAGGGCAAAATTGTCTGGGGCATTTGAAGAGGTTCCAGGAGGCAATGAGAACCAGCATTACTTTTCGCCGCTGGCACCTTTGCTGTGGCAGCAAAACCTGGACGTTTGTCTTTTTTATTCTGGAGGCTGCCGAAAGCGAAAACAGGTGCTTTTGAGGATGGAGTCCGCAGGAAAGCAGAGAGGGCCAAATTGTCTGGGGCATTTGAAAGGGTTCCAGGAGGCAGTGAGAACCAGCATTACTTTTCCCGGCAGGCACCTTTGCTGTGGCAGGAAAACCTGGACGTTTGTCTTTTTTGCTCCTGAGGATGCCGAAAGCGAAAACAGGTGTTTTTGAAAATGGAGTCCGCAGGAAAGCAGAGAGGGCCAAATTGTCTGTGGCATTTGAAAGAGTTCCTGGAGGCAGTGAGAACCAGCATTACTTTTCCCCGCTGGCACCTTTGCTGTGGCAGCAAAACCTGGACGTTTTTCTTTTTTGCTCCGGAGGCTGCCGAAAGCGAAAACAGGTGCTTTTGAGGATGGAGTCCGCAGGAAAGCAGAGAGGGCCAAATTGTCTGTGGCATTTGAAGAGGTTCCAGGAGGCAGTGAGAACCAGCATTACTTTTCGCCGCTGGCACCTTTGCTGTGGCAGCAAAAGCTGGACGTTTGTCTTTTTTGATCCGCAGGTTGCCGAAAGCGAAAACAGGTGCTTTTGAGGATGGAGTCCGCAGGAAAGCAGAGAGGGCCAAATTGTCTGTGGCATTTGAAAGAGTTCCAGGAAGCAGTGAGAACCAGCATTACTTTTCGCCGCTGGCACCTTTGCTGTGGCAGCAAAAGCTGGACGTTTGTCTTTTTTGCTCCGGAGGCTGCCGAAAGCGAAAACAGGTGCTTTTTAGGATGGAGTCCGCAGGAAAGCAGAGAGGGCCAAATTGTCTGGGGCATTTGAAAGGGTTCCAGGAGGCAGTGAGAACCAGCATTACTTTTCCCCGCTGGCACCTTTGCTGTGGCAGCAAAACCTGGACGTTTTTCTTTTTTGCTCTGGAGGCTGCCGAAAGCGAAAACAGGTGCTTTTGAGGATGGAGTCCGCAGGAAAGCAGAGAGGGCCAAATTGTCTGTGGCATTTGAAAGAGTTCCAGGAGGCAGTGAGAACCAGCATTACTTTTCGCCGCTGGCACCTTTGCTGTGGCAGCAAAAGCTGGACTTTTGTCTTTTTTGCTCCAAACACTGCCGAAAGCGAAAACAGGTGCTTTTGAGGATGGAGTCCGCAGGAAAGCAGAGAGGGCCAAATTGTCTGGGGCATTTGAAAGAGTTCCAGGAGGCAGTGATAACCAGCATTACTTTTCCCGGCTGGCACCTTTGCTGTGGCAGGAAAACCTGGACGTGTGTCTTTTTTTCTCCGGAGGCTGCCGAAAGCGAAAACAGGTGCTTTTGAGGATGGAGTCCGCAGGAAAGAAGAGAGGGCTAAATTGTCTGGGGCATTTGAAAGGGTTCCAGGAGGCAGTGAGAACCAGCATTACTTTTCCCGGCTGGCACATTTGCTGTGGCAGCAAAACCTGGACGTTTGTCTTTTTTGCTCCGGAGGTTGACGAAAGCGAAAACGGGTGCTTTTGAGGATGGAGTCCGCAGGAAAGCAGAGAGGGCCAAATTGTCTGTGGCATTTGAAGAGGTTCCAGGAGGCAATGAGAACCAGCATTACTTTTCGCCGCTGGCACCTTTGCTGTGGCAGCAAAACCTGGACGTTTGTCTTTTTTATTCTGGAGGCTGCCGAAAGCGAAAACAGGTGCTTTTGAGGATGGAGTCCGCAGGAAAGCAGAGAGGGCCAAATTGTCTGGGGCATTTGAAAGGGTTCCAGGAGGCAGTGAGAACCAGCATTACTTTTCCCCGCTGGCACCTTTGCTGTGGCAGCAAAACCTGGACGTTTGTCTTTTTTGCTCCGGAGGCTGCCGAAAGCGAAAACAGGTGCTTTTGAGGATGGAGTCCGCAGGAAAGCAGAGAGGGCCAAATTGTCTGGGGCATTTGAAAGGGTTCCAGGAGGCAGTGAGAACCAGCATTACTTTTCCCCGCTGGCACCTTTGCTGTGGCAGCAAAACCTGGACGTTTGTCTTTTTTGCTCCGGAGGCTGCCGAAAGCGAAAACAGGTGCTTTTGAGGATGGAGTCCGCAGGAAAGCAGAGAGTGCCAAATTGTCTGTGGCATTTGAAGAGGTTCCAGGAGGCAATGAGGACCAGCATTACTTTTCCCCGCTGGCACCTTTGCTGTGGCAGCAAAAGCTGGACGCTTGTCTTTTTACCACCGGAGGGCGCCGACAGTGAAAAAAGGCGCTTTTGAGGATAGAGTCCGCAGGAAAGCAGAGAGGGCCAAATGGTCTGGGGCATTTGAAGGGGTTCCAGGAGGCAGTGAGGACCAGCATTACTTTTCCCCGCTGGCACCTTTGCTGTGGCAGCAAAAGCTGGACGTTTGTCTTTTTTGCTCCGGAGGCTGCCGAAAGCGAAAACAGGTGCTTTTGAAAATGGAGTCCGCAGGAAAGCAGAGAGGACAAAATTGTCTGTGGCATTTGAAAGAGTTCAAGGAGGCAGTGAGAACCAGCATTACTTTTCCCCGCTGGCACCTTTGCTGTGGCAGCAAAAGCTGGACGTTTGTCTTTTTTGCTCCGGAGGCTGCCGAAAGCGAAAACAGGTGCTTTTGAGGATGGAGTCCGCAGGAAAGCAGAGAGGGCCAAATTGTCTGGGGCATTTGAAATGGTTCCAGGAGGCAGTGAGAACCAGCATTACTTTTCGCCGCTGGCACCTTTGCTGTGGCAGCAAAACCTGGACGTTTGTCTTTTTTGCTCCGGAGGCTGCCGAAAGCGAAAACAGGTGCTTTTGAGGATGGAGTCCGCAGGAAAGCAGAGAGGGCCAAATGGTCTGTGGCATTTGAAGAGGTTCCAGGAGGCAGTGAGAACCAGCATTACTTTTCCCCGCTGGCACCTTTGCTGTGGCAGCAAAACCTGGACGTTTGTCTTTTTTGCTCCGGAGGTTGCCGAAAGCGAAAACAGGTGCTTTTGAGGATGGAGTCCGCAGGAAAGCAGAGAGGGCCAAATTGTCTGGGGCATTTGAAAGAGTTCCAGGAGGCAGTGAGAACCAGCATTACTTTTCCCCGCTGGCACCTTTGCTGTGGCAGCAAAAGCTGGACGTTTGTCTTTTTTGCTCCGGAGGCTGCCGAAAGCGAAAACAGGTGCTTTTGAGGATGGAGTCCGCAGGAAAGCAGAGAGGGCCAAATTGTCTGGGGCATTTGAAAGAGTTCCAGGAGGCAGTGCGAACCAGCATTACTTTTCCCCGCTGGCACCTTTGCTGTGGCAGCAAAAGCTGGACGTTTGTCTTTTTTGCTCCGGAGGCTGCCGAAAGCGAAAACAGGTGCTTTTGAGGATGGAGTCCGCAGGAAAGCAGAGAGGGCCAAATTGTCTGGGGCATTTGAAAGGGTTCCAGGAGGCAATGAGGACCAGCATTACTTTTCCCCGCTGGCACCTTTGCTGTGGCAGCAAAAGCTGGACGTTTGTCTTTTTTGCTCCGGAGGCTGCCGAAAGCGAAAACAGGTGCTTTTGAGGATGGAGTCCGCAGGAAAGCAGAGAGGGCCAAATGGTCTGTGGCATTTGAAGAGGTTCCAGGAGGCAGTGAGAACCAGCATGACTTTTCGCCGCTGGCACCTTTGCTGTGGCAGCAAAACCTGGACGTTTGTCTTTTTTGCTCCGGAGGTTGCCGAAAGCGAAAACAGGTGCTTTTGAGGATGGAGTCCGCAGGAAAGCAGAGAGGGCCAAATTGTCTGTGGCATTTGAAAGAGTTCCAGGAGGCAGTGAGAACCAGCATTACTTTTCCCCGCTGGCACCTTTGCTGTGGCAGCAAAAGCTGGACGTTTGTCTTTTTTGCTCCAGAGGCTCCCGAAAGCGAAAACAGGTGCTTTTGAGGATGGAGTCCGCAGGAAAGCAGAGAGGGCCAAATTGTCTGGGGCATTTGAAAGAGTTCCAGGAGGCAGTGAGAACCAGCATTACTTTTCCCCGCTGGCACATTTGCTGTGGCAGCAAAAGCTGGACGTTTGTCTTTTTTGCTCCGGAGGTTGCCGAAAGCGAAAACAGGTGCTTTTGAGGATGGAGTCCGCAGGAAAGCAGAGAGGGCCAAATTGTCTGGGGCATTTGAAAGAGTTCCAGGAGGCAGTGATAACCAGCATTACTTTTCCCCGCTGGCACCTTTGCTGTGGCAGGAAAACCTGGACGTTTGTCTTTTTTGCTCCGGAGGCTGCCGAAAGCGAAAACAGGTGCTTTTGAGGATGGAGTCCGCAGGAAAGCAGAGAGGGCCAAATTGTCTGGGGCATTTGAAGAGGTTCCAGGAGGCAATGAGAACCAGCATTACTTTTCGCCGCTGGCACCTTTGCTGTGGCAGCAAAACCTGGACGTTTGTCTTTTTTATTCTGGAGGCTGCCGAAAGCGAAAACAGGTGCTTTTGAGGATGGAGTCCGCAGGAAAGCAGAGAGGGCCAAATTGTCTGGGGCATTTGAAAGGGTTCCAGGAGGCAGTGAGAACCAGCATTACTTTTCCCGGCAGGCACCTTTGCTGTGGCAGGAAAACCTGGACGTTTGTCTTTTTTGCTCCTGAGGATGCCGAAAGCGAAAATAGGTGTTTTTGAAAATGGAGTCCGCAGGAAAGCAGAGAGGGCCAAATTGTCTGTGGCATTTGAAAGAGTTCCTGGAGGCAGTGAGAACCAGCATTACTTTTCCCCGCTGGCACCTTTGCTGTGGCAGCAAAACCTGGACGTTTTTCTTTTTTGCTCCGGAGGCTGCCGAAAGCGAAAACAGGTGCTTTTGAGGATGGAGTCCGCAGGAAAGCAGAGAGGGCCAAATTGTCTGTGGCATTTGAAGAGGTTCCAGGAGGCAGTGAGAACCAGCATTACTTTTCGCCGCTGGCACCTTTGCTGTGGCAGCAAAAGCTGGACGTTTGTCTTTTTTGATCCGCAGGTTGCCGAAAGCGAAAACAGGTGCTTTTGAGGATGGAGTCCGCAGGAAAGCAGAGAGGGCCAAATTGTCTGTGGCATTTGAAAGAGTTCCAGGAAGCAGTGAGAACCAGCATTACTTTTCGCCGCTGGCACCTTTGCTGTGGCAGCAAAAGCTGGACGTTTGTCTTTTTTGCTCTGGAGGATGCCGAAAGCGAAAACAGGTGCTTTTTAGGATGGAGTCCGCAGGAAAGCAGAGAGGGCCAAATTGTCTGGGGCATTTGAAAGGGTTCCAGGAGGCAGTGAGAACCAGCATTACTTTTCCCCGCTGGCACCTTTGCTGTGGCAGCAAAACCTGGACGTTTTTCTTTTTTGCTCTGGAGGCTGCCGAAAGCGAAAACAGGTGCTTTTGAGGATGGAGTCCGCAGGAAAGCAGAGAGGGCCAAATTGTCTGTGGCATTTGAAAGAGTTCCAGGAGGCAGTGAGAACCAGCATTACTTTTCGCCGCTGGCACCTTTGCTGTGGCAGCAAAAGCTGGACTTTTGTCTTTTTTGCTCCAAACACTGCCGAAAGCGAAAACAGGTGCTTTTGAGGATGGAGTCCGCAGGAAAGCAGAGAGGGCCAAATTGTCTGGGGCATTTGAAAGAGTTCCAGGAGGCAGTGATAACCAGCATTACTTTTCCCGGCTGGCACCTTTGCTGTGGCAGGAAAACCTGGACGTTTGTCTTTTTTGCTCCGGAGGCTGCCGAAAGCGAAAACAGGTGCTTTTGAGGATGGAGTCCGCAGGAAAGAAGAGAGGGCTAAATTGTCTGGGGCATTTGAAAGGGTTCCAGGAGGCAGTGAGAACCAGCATTACTTTTCCCGGCTGGCACATTTGCTGTGGCAGCAAAACCTGGACGTTTGTCTTTTTTGCTCCGGAGGTTGACGAAAGCGAAAACGGGTGCTTTTGAGGATGGAGTCCGCAGGAAAGCAGAGAGGGCCAAATTGTCTGTGGCATTTGAAGAGGTTCCAGGAGGCAATGAGAACCAGCATTACTTTTCGCCGCTGGCACCTTTGCTGTGGCAGCAAAACCTGGACGTTTGTCTTTTTTATTCTGGAGGCTGCCGAAAGCGAAAACAGGTGCTTTTGAGGATGGAGTCCGCAGGAAAGCAGAGAGGGCCAAATTGTCTGGGGCATTTGAAAGGGTTCCAGGAGGCAGTGAGAACCAGCATTACTTTTCCCCGCTGGCACCTTTGCTGTGGCAGCAAAACCTGGACGTTTGTCTTTTTTGCTCCGGAGGCTGCCGAAAGCGAAAACAGGTGCTTTTGAGGATGGAGTCCGCAGGAAAGCAGAGAGGGCCAAATGGTCTGGGGCATTTGAAAGGGTTCCAGGAGGCAGTGAGAACCAGCATTACTTTTCCCCGCTGGCACCTTTGCTGTGGCAGCAAAACCTGGACGTTTGTCTTTTTTGCTCCGGAGGCTGCCGAAAGCGAAAACAGGTGCTTTTGAGGATGGAGTCCGCAGGAAAGCAGAGAGTGCCAAATTGTCTGTGGCATTTGAAGAGGTTCCAGGAGGCAATGAGGACCAGCATTACTTTTCCCCGCTGGCACCTTTGCTGTGGCAGCAAAACCTGGACGCTTGTCTTTTTACCACCGGAGGGCGCCGACAGTGAAAAAAGGCGCTTTTGAGGATAGAGTCCGCAGGAAAGCAGAGAGGGCCAAATGGTCTGGGGCATTTGAAGGGGTTCCAGGAGGCAGTGAGGACCAGCATTACTTTTCCCCGCTGGCACCTTTGCTGTGGCAGCAAAAGCTGGACGTTTGTCTTTTTTGCTCCGGAGGCTGCCGAAAGCGAAAACAGGTGCTTTTGAAAATGGAGTCCGCAGGAAAGCAGAGAGGACAAAATTGTCTGTGGCATTTGAAAGAGTTCAAGGAGGCAGTGAGAACCAGCATTACTTTTCCCCGCTGGCACCTTTGCTGTGGCAGCAAAAGCTGGACGTTTGTCTTTTTTGCTCCGGAGGCTGCCGAAAGCGAAAACAGGTGCTTTTGAGGATGGAGTCCGCAGGAAAGCAGAGAGGGCCAAATTGTCTGGGGCATTTGAAATGGTTCCAGGAGGCAGTGAGAACCAGCATTACTTTTCGCCGCTGGCACCTTTGCTGTGGCAGCAAAACCTGGACGTTTGTCTTTTTTGCTCCGGAGGCTGCCGAAAGCGAAAACAGGTGCTTTTGAGGATGGAGTCCGCAGGAAAGCAGAGAGGGCCAAATGGTCTGTGGCATTTGAAGAGGTTCCAGGAGGCAGTGAGAACCAGCATTACTTTTCCCCGCTGGCACCTTTGCTGTGGCAGCAAAACCTGGACGTTTGTCTTTTTTGCTCCGGAGGTTGCCGAAAGCGAAAACAGGTGCTTTTGAGGATGGAGTCCGCAGGAAAGCAGAGAGGGCCAAATTGTCTGTGGCATTTGAAAGAGTTCCAGGAGGCAGTGAGAACCAGCATTACTTTTCCCCGCTGGCACCTTTGCTGTGGCAGCAAAAGCTGGACGTTTGTCTTTTTTGCTCCGGAGGCTGCCGAAAGCGAAAACAGGTGCTTTTGAGGATGGAGTCCGCAGGAAAGCAGAGAGGGCCAAATTGTCTGGGGCATTTGAAAGAGTTCCAGGAGGCAGTGCGAACCAGCATTACTTTTCCCCGCTGGCACCTTTGCTGTGGCAGCAAAAGCTGGACGTTTGTCTTTTTTGCTCCGGAGGCTGCCGAAAGCGAAAACAGGTGCTTTTGAGGATGGAGTCCGCAGGAAAGCAGAGAGGGCCAAATTGTCTGGGGCATTTGAAAGGGTTCCAGGAGGCAATGAGGACCAGCATTACTTTTCCCCGCTGGCACCTTTGCTGTGGCAGCAAAAGCTGGACGTTTGTCTTTTTTGCTCCGGAGGCTGCCGAAAGCGAAAACAGGTGCTTTTGAGGATGGAGTCCGCAGGAAAGCAGAGAGGGCCAAATGGTCTGTGGCATTTGAAGAGGTTCCAGGAGGCAGTGAGAACCAGCATGACTTTTCGCCGCTGGCACCTTTGCTGTGGCAGCAAAACCTGGACGTTTGTCTTTTTTGCTCCGGAGGTTGCCGAAAGCGAAAACAGGTGCTTTTGAGGATGGAGTCCGCAGGAAAGCAGAGAGGGCCAAATTGTCTGTGGCATTTGAAAGAGTTCCAGGAGGCAGTGAGAACCAGCATTACTTTTCCCCGCTGGCACCTTTGCTGTGGCAGCAAAACCTGGACGTTTGTCTTTTTTGCTCCAGAGGCTCCCGAAAGCGAAAACAGGTGCTTTTGAGGATGGAGTCCGCAGGAAAGCAGAGAGGGCCAAATTGTCTGGGGCATTTGAAAGAGTTCCAGGAGGCAGTGAGAACCAGCATTACTTTTCCCCGCTGGCACATTTGCTGTGGCAGCAAAAGCTGGACGTTTGTCTTTTTTGCTCCGGAGGTTGCCGAAAGCGAAAACAGGTGCTTTTGAGGATGGAGTCCGCAGGAAAGCAGAGAGGGCCAAATTGTCTGGGGCATTTGAAAGGGTTCCAGGAGGCAATGAGGACCAGCATTACTTTTCCCCGCTGGCACCTTTTCTGTGGCAGGAAAACCTGGACGTTTGTCTTTTTTGCTCTGGAAACTGCCGAAATCGAAAACAGGTGCTTTTGAGGATGGAGTCCGCAGGAAAGCAGAGAGTGCCAAATTGTCTGTGGCATTTGAAAAGGTTCCAGGAGGCAGTGAGAACCAGCATTACTTTTCGCCGCTGGCACCTTTGCTGTGGCAGCAAAACCTGGACGTTTGTCTTTTTTGCTCCGGAGGTTGCCGAAAGCGAAAACAGGTGCTTTTGAGGATGGAGTCCGCAGGAAAGCAGAGAGGGCCAAATTGTCTGTGGCATTTGAAAGAGTTCCAGGAAGCAGTGAGAACCAGCATTACTTTTCGCCGCTGGCACCTTTGCTGTGGCAGCAAAAGCTGGACGTTTGTCTTTTTTGCTCTGGAGGATGCCGACAGCGAAAAAAGGTGCTTTTGAGGATGGAGTCCGCAGGAAAGCAGAGAGGGCCAAATTGTCTGGGGCATTTGAAAGAGTTCCAGGAGGCAGTGAGAACCAGCATTACTTTTCCCCGCTGGCACCTTTGCTGTGGCAGCAAAACCTGGACGTTTGTCTTTTTTGCTCCTGAGGATGCCGAAAGCGAAAACAGGTGCTTTTGAGGATGGAGTCCGCAGGAAAGCAGAGAGGGCCAAATTGTCTGGGGCATTTGAAAGAGTTCCTGGAGGCAGTGAGAACCAGCATTACTTTTCCCCGCTGGCACCTTTGCTGTGGCAGCAAAACCTGGACGTTTTTCTTTTTAGCTCCGGAGGCTGCCGAAAGCGAAAACAGGTGCTTTTGAGGATGGAGTCCGCAGGAAAGCAGAGAGGGCCAAATTGTCTGTGGCATTTGAAGAGGTTCCAGGAGGCAGTGAGAACCAGCATTACTTTTCGCCGCTGGCACCTTTGCTGTGGCAGCAAAACCTGGACGTTTGTCTTTTTTGCTCCGGAGGTTGCCGAAATCGAAAACAGGTGCTTTTGAGGATGGAGTCCGCAGGAAAGCAGAGAGGGCCAAATTGTCTGTGGCATTTGAAAGAGTTCCAGGAAGCAGTGAGAACCAGCATTACTTTTCGCCGCTGGCACCTTTGCTGTGGCAGCAAAAGCTGGACGTTTGTCTTTTTTGCTCTGGAGGATGACGACAGCGAAAAAAGGTGCTTTTGAGGATGGAGTCCGCAGGAAAGCAGAGAGGGCCAAATTGTCTGGGGCATTTGAAAGAGTTCCAGGAGGCCGTGATAACCAGCATTACTTTTCCCCGCTGGCACCTTTGCTGTGGCAGGAAAACCTGGACGTTTTTCTTTTTTGCTCCGGAGGCTGCCGAAAGCGAAAACAGGTGCTTTTGAGGATGGAGTCCGCAGGAAAGCAGAGAGGGCCAAATTGTCTGTGGCATTTGAAAGGGTTCCAGGAGGCAGTGAGAACCAGCATTACTTTTCCCGGCTGGCACATTTGCTGTGGCAGCAAAACGTGGACGTTTGTCTTTTTTGCTCCGGAGGTTGCCGAAAGCGAAAACAGGTGCTTTTGAGGATGGAGTCCGCAGGAAAGCAGAGAGGGCCAAATTGTCTGTGGCATTTGAAGAGGTTCCAGGAGGCAATGAGAACCAGCATTACTTTTCGCCGCTGGCACCTTTGCTGTGGCAGCAAAACCTGGACGTTTGTCTTTTTTATTCTGGAGGCTGCCGAAAGCGAAAACAGGTGCTTTTGAGGATGGAGTCCGCAGGAAAGCAGAGAGGGCCAAATTGTCTGGGGCATTTGAAAGGGTTCCAGGAGGCAGTGAGAACCAGCATTACTTTTCCCCGCTGGCACCTTTGCTGTGGCAGCAAAACCTGGACGTTTGTCTTTTTTGCTCCGGAGGCTGCCGAAAGCGAAAACAGGTGCTTTTGAGGATGGAGTCCGCAGGAAAGCAGAGAGGGCCAAATTGTCTGTGGCATTTGAAGAGGTTCCAGGAGGCAATGAGGACCAGCATTACTTTTCCCCGCTGGCACCTTTGCTGTGGCAGCAAAAGCTGGACGCTTGTCTTTTTACTACCGGAGGGCGCCGACAGTGAAAAAAGGCGCTTTTGAGGATAGAGTCCGCAGGAAAGCAGAGAGGGCCAAATGGTCTGGGGCATTTGAAGGGGTTCCAGGAGGCAGTGAGGACCAGCATTACTTTTCCCCGCTGGCACCTTTGCTGTGGCAGCAAAAGCTGGACGTTTGTCTTTTTTGCTCCGGAGGCTGCCGAAAGCGAAAACAGGTGCTTTTGAGGATGGAGTCCGCAGGAAAGCAGAGAGGACAAAATTGTCTGTGGCATTTGAAAGAGTTCCAGGAGGCAGTAAGAACCAGCATTACTTTTCCCCGCTGGCACCTTTGCTGTGGCAGCAAAAGCTGGACGTTTGTCTTTTTTGCTCCGGAGGCTGCCGAAAGCGAAAACAGGTGCTTTTGAGGATGGAGTCCGCAGGAAAGCAGAGAGGGCCAAATTGTCTGGGGCATTTGAAAGGGTTCCAGGAGGCAGTGAGAACCAGCATTACTTTTCCCCGCTGGCACCTTTGCTGTGGCAGCAAAACCTGGACGTTTGTCTTTTTTGCTCCGGAGGCTGCCGAAAGCGAAAACAGGTGCTTTTGAGGATGGAGTCCGCAGGAAAGCAGAGAGGGCCAAATTGTCTGGGGCATTTGAAAGGGTTCCAGGAGGCAATGAGGACCAGCATTACTTTTCCCCGCTGGCACCTTTGCTGTGGCAGCAAAACCTGGACGTTTGTCTTTTTTGCTCCGGAGGCTGCCGAAAGCGAAAACAGGTGCTTTTGAGGATGGAGTCCACAGGAAAGCAGAGAGGGCCAAATGGTCTGTGGCATTTGAAGAGGTTCCAGGAGGCAGTGAGAACCAGCATTACTTTTCGCTGCTGGCACCTTTGCTGTGGCAGCAAAACCTGGACGTTTGTCTTTTTTGCTCCGGAGGTTGCCGAAAGCGAAAACAGGTGCTTTTGAGGATGGAGTCCGCAGGAAAGCAGAGAGGGCCAAATTGTCTGTGGCATTTGAAAGAGTTCCAGGAGGCAGTGAGAACCAGCATTACTTTTCCCCGCTGGCACCTTTGCTGTGGCAGCAAAACCTGGACGTTTGTCTTTTTTGCTCCGGAGGCTGCCGAAAGCGAAAACAGGTGCTTTTGAGGATGGAGTCCGCAGGAAAGCAGAGAGGGCCAAATTGTCTGGGGCATTTGAAAGAGTTCCAGGAGGCAGTGAGAACCAGCATTACTTTTCCCCGCTGGCACATTTGCTGTGGCAGCAAAAGCTGGACGTTTGTCTTTTTTGCTCCTGAGGTTGCCGAAAACGAAAACAGGTGCTTTTGAGGATGGAGTCCGCAGGAAAGCAGAGAGGGCCAAATTGTCTGTGGCATTTGAAGAGGTTCCAGGAGGCAATGAGGACCAGCATTACTTTTCCCCGCTGGCACCTTTTCTGTGGCAGCAAAACCTGGACGTTTGTCTTTTTTGCTCTGGAAACTGCCGAAATCGAAAACAGGTTCTTTTGAGGATGGAGTCCGCAGGAAAGCAGAGAGGGCCAAATTGTCTGTGGCATTTGAAGAGGTTCCAGGAGGCAGTGAGAACCAGCATTACTTTTCGCCGCTGGCACTTTTGCTGTGGCAGCAAAACCTGGACGTTTGTCTTTTTTGCTCCGGAGGTTGCCGAAAGCGAAAACAGGTGCTTTTGAGGATGGAGTCCGCAGGAAAGCAGAGAGGGCCAAATTGTCTGTGGCATTTGAAAGAGTTCCAGGAAGCAGTGAGAACCAGCATTACTTTTCGCCGCTGGCACCTTGCTGTGGCAGCAAAAGCTGGACGTTTGTCTTTTTTGCTCTGGAGGATGCCGACAGCGAAAAAAGGTGCTTTTGAGGATGGAGTCCGCAGGAAAGCAGAGAGGGCCAAATTGTCTGGGGCATTTGAAAGAGTTCCAGGAGGCAGTGAGAACCAGCATTACTTTTCCCCGCTGGCACCTTTGCTGTGGCAGCAAAAGCTGGACGTTTGTCTTTTTTGCTCCGGAGGCTGCCGAAAGCGAAAACAGGTGCTTTTGAGGATGGAGTCCGCAGGAAAGCAGAGAGGGCCAAATTGTCTGTGGCATTTGAAAGAGTTTCAGGAGACAGTGAGAACCAGCATTACTTTTCCCCGCTGGCACCTTTGCTGTGGCAGGAAAAGCTGGACGTTTGTCTTTTTTGCTCTGGAAACTGCCGAAAGCGAAAACAGGTGCTTTTGAGGATGGAGTCCGCAGGAAAGCAGAGAGGGCCAAATTGTCTGGGGCATTTGAAAGGGTTCCAGGAGGCAGTGAGAACCAGCATTACTTTTCCCCGCTGGCACCTTTGCTGTGGCAGCAAAACCTGGACGTTTGTCTTTTTTGCTCCTGAGGATGCCGAAAGCGAAAACAGGTGCTTTTGAAAATGGAGTCCGCAGGAAAGCAGAGAGGGCCAAATTGTCTGTGGCATTTGAAAGAGTTCCTGGAGGCAGTGAGAACCAGCATTACTTTTCCCCGCTGGCACCTTTGCTGTGGCAGCAAAAGCTGGACGTTTTTCTTTTTTGCTCCGGAGGCTGCCGAAAGCTAAAACAGGTGCTTTTGAGGATGGAGTCCGCAGGAAAGCAGAGAGGGCCAAATTGTCTGTGGCATTTGAAGAGGTTCCAGGAGGCAGTGAGAACCAGCATTACTTTTCGCCGCTGGCACCTTTGCTGTGGCAGCAAAACCTGGACGTTTGTCTTTTTTGATCCGGAGGTTGCCGAAAGCGAAAACAGGTGCTTTTGAGGATGGAGTCCGCAGGAAAGCAGAGAGGGCCAAATTGTCTGTGGCATTTGAAAGAGTTCCAGGAAGCAGTGAGAACCAGCATTACTTTTCGCCGCTGGCACCTTTGCTGTGGCAGCAAAAGCTGGACGTTTGTCTTTTTTGCTCTGGAGGATGCCGACAGCGAAAAAAGGTGCTTTTGAGGATGGAGTCCGCAGGAAAGCAGAGAGGGCCAAATGGTCTGGGGCATTTGAAAGGGTTCCAGGAGGCAGTGAGAACGAGCATTACTTTTCCCCGCTGGCACCTTTGCTGTGGCAGCAAAAGCTGGACTTTTGTCTTTTTTGCTCCAAACACTGCCGAAAGCGAAAACAGGTGCTTTTGAGGATGGAGTCCGCAGGAAAGCAGAGAGGGCCAAATTGTCTGGGGCATTTGAAAGGGTTCCAGGAGGCAGTGAGAACCAGCATTACTTTTCCCCGCTGGCACCTTTGCTGTGGCAGCAAAACCTGGACGTTTGTCTTTTTTGCTCCGGAGGCTGCCGAAAGCGAAAACAGGTGCTTTTGAGGATGGAGTCCGCAGGAAAGCAGAGAGGGCCAAATTGTCTGTGGCATTTGAAAGAGTTCCAGGAGGCAGTGAGAACCAGCATTACTTTTCCTGGCTGGCACCTTTGCTGTGGCAGCAAAAGCTGGACGTTTGTCTTTTTTGCTCCTGAGGATGCCGAAAGCGAAAACAGGTGCTTTTGAGGATGGAGTCCGCAGGAAAGCAGAGAGGGCCAAATTGTCTGGGGCATTTGAAAGGGTTCCAGGAGGCAGTGAGAACCAGCATTACTTTTCCCCGCTGGCACCTTTGCTGTGGCAGCAAAAGCTGGACGTTTGTCTTTTTTGCTCCGGAGGCTGCCGAAAGCGAAAACAGGTGCTTTTGAGGATGGAGTCCGCAAGAAAGAAGAGAGGGCCAAATAGTCTGTGGCATTTGAAAGAGTTCCAGGAGGCAGTGAGAACCAGCATTACTTTTCCCCGCTGGCACCTTTGCTGTGGCAGGAAAACCTGGACGTTTGTCTTTTTTGCTCCGGAGGCTGCCGAAAGCGAAAACAGGTGCTTTTGAGGATGGAGTCCGCAGGAAAGCAGAGAGGGCCAAATTGTCTGTGGCATTTGAAAGAGTTCCTGGAGGCAGTGAGAACCAGCATTACTTTTCCCCGCTGGCACCTTTGCTGTGGCAGCAAAACCTGGACGTTTTTCTTTTTTGCTCTGGAGGCTGCCGAAAGCGAAAACAGGTGCTTTTGAGGATGGAGTCCACAGGAAAGCAGAGAGGGCCAATTGTCTGGGGCATTTGAAAGAGTTCCAGGAGGCAGTGAGAACCAGCATTACTTTTCGCCGCTGGCACCTTTGCTGTGGCAGCAAAAGCTGGACTTTTGTCTTTTTTGCTCCAAACACTGCCGAAAGCGAAAACAGGTGCTTTTGAGGATGGAGTCCGCAGGAAAGCAGAGAGGGCCAAATTGTCTGGGGCATTTGAAAGGGTTCCAGGAGGCAGTGAGAACCAGCATTACTTTTCCCCGCTGGCACCTTTGCTGTGGCAGCAAAACCTGGACGTTTGTCTTTTTTGCTCCAGAGGCTGCCGAAAGCGAAAACAGGTGCTTTTGAGGATGGAGTCCGCAGGAAAGCAGAGAGGGCCAAATTGTCTGGGGCATTTGAAAGGGTTCCAGGAGGCAGTGAGAACCAGCATTACTTTTCCCCGCTGGCACCTTTGCTGTGGCAGCAAAAGCTGGACGTTTGTCTTTTTTGCTCCTGAGGATGCCGAAAGCGAAAACAGGTGCTTTTGAGGATGGAGTCCGCAGGAAAGCAGAGAGGGCAAAATTGTCTGGGGCATTTGAAAGGGTTCCAGGAGGCAGTGAGAACCAGCATTACTTTTCCCCGCTGGCACCTTTGCTGTGGCAGCAAAAGCTGGACGTTTGTCTTTTTTGCTCCGGAGGCTGCCGAAAGCGAAAACAGGTGCTTTTGAGGATGGAGTCCGCAAGAAAGAAGAGAGGGCCAAATAGTCTGTGGCATTTGAAAGAGTTCCAGGAGGCAGTGAGAACCAGCATTACTTTTCCCCGCTGGCACCTTTGCTGTGGCAGGAAAACCTGGACGTTTGTCTTTTTTGCTCCGGAGGCTGCCGAAAGCGAAAACAGGTGCTTTTGAGGATGGAGTCCGCAGGAAAGCAGAGAGGGCCAAATTGTCTGTGGCATTTGAAAGAGTTCCTGGAGGCAGTGAGAACCAGCATTACTTTTCCCCGCTGGCACCTTTGCTGTGGCAGCAAAACCTGGACGTTTTTCTTTTTTGCTCTGGAGGCTGCCGAAAGCGAAAACAGGTGCTTTTGAGGATGGAGTCCACAGGAAAGCAGAGAGGGCCAATTGTCTGGGGCATTTGAAAGAGTTCCAGGAGGCAGTGAGAACCAGCATTACTTTTCGCCGCTGGCACCTTTGCTGTGGCAGCAAAAGCTGGACTTTTGTCTTTTTTGCTCCAAACACTGCCGAAAGCGAAAACAGGTGCTTTTGAGGATGGAGTCCGCAGGAAAGCAGAGAGGGCCAAATTGTCTGGGGCATTTGAAAGGGTTCCAGGAGGCAGTGAGAACCAGCATTACTTTTCCCCGCTGGCACCTTTGCTGTGGCAGGAAAACCTGGACGTTTGTCTTTTTTGCTCCAGAGGCTGCCGAAAGCGAAAACAGGTGCTTTTGAGGATGGAGTCCGCAGGAAAGCAGAGAGGGCCAAATTGTCTGGGGCATTTGAAAGGGTTCCAGGAGGCAGTGAGAACCAGCATTACTTTTCCCCGCTGGCACCTTTGCTGTGGCAGCAAAAGCTGGACGTTTGTCTTTTTTGCTCCTGAGGATGCCGAAAGCGAAAACAGGTGCTTTTGAGGATGGAGTCCGCAGGAAAGCAGAGAGGGCAAAATTGTCTGGGGCATTTGAAAGGGTTCCAGGAGGCAGTGAGAACCAGCATTACTTTTCCCCGCTGGCACCTTTGCTGTGGCAGCAAAAGCTGGACGTTTGTCTTTTTTGCTCCGGAGGCTGCCGAAAGCGAAAACAGGTGGTTTTGGGGATGGAGTCCGCAAGAAAGAAGAGAGGGCCAAATAGTCTGTGGCATTTGAAAGAGTTCCAGGAGGCCGTGATAACCAGCATTACTTTTCCCCGCTGGCACCTTTGCTGTGGCAGGAAAACCTGGACGTTTGTCTTTTTTGCTCCGGAGGCTGCCGAAAGCGAAAACAGGTGCTTTTGAGGATGGAGTCCGCAGGAAAGCAGAGAGGGCCAAATTGTCTGTGGCATTTGAAAGAGTTCCTGGAGGCAGTGAGAACCAGCATTACTTTTCCCCGCTGGCACCTTTGCTGTGGCAGCAAAACCTGGACGTTTTTCTTTTTTGCTCCGGAGGCTGCCGAAAGCTAAAACAGGTGCTTTTGAGGATGGAGTCCGCAGGAAAGCAGAGAGGGCCAAATTGTCTGTGGCATTTGAAGAGGTTCCAGGAGGCAGTGAGAACCAGCATTACTTTTCGCCGCTGGCACCTTTGCTGTGGCAGCAAAACCTGGACGTTTGTCTTTTTTGATCCGGAGGTTGCCGAAAGCGAAAACAGGTGCTTTTGAGGATGGAGTCCGCAGGAAAGCAGAGAGGGCCAAATTGTCTGTGGCATTTGAAAGAGTTCCAGGAAGCAGTGAGAACCAGCATTACTTTTCGCCGCTGGCACCTTTGCTGTGGCAGCAAAAGCTGGACGTTTGTCTTTTTTGCTCTGGAGGATGCCGACAGCGAAAAAAGGTGCTTTTGAGGATGGAGTCCGCAGGAAAGCAGAGAGGGCCAAATTGTCTGGGGCATTTGAAAGGGTTCCAGGAGGCAGTGAGAACCAGCATTACTTTTCCCCGCTGGCACCTTTGCTGTGGCAGCAAAAGCTGGACGTTTGTCTTTTTTGCTCTGGAGGCTGCCGAAAGCGAAAACAGGTGCTTTTGAGGATGGAGTCCGCAGGAAAGCAGAGAGGGCCAAATTGTCTGTGGCATTTGAAAGAGTTCCAGGAGGCAGTGAGAACCAGCATTACTTTTCCCCGCTGGCACCTTTGCTGTGGCAGCAAAAGCTGGACGTTTGTCTTTTTTGCTCCGGAGGCTGCCGAAAGCGAAAACAGGTGCTTTTGAGGATGGAGTCCGCAGGAAAGCAGAGAGGGCTAAATTGTCTGGGGCATTTGAAAGAGTTCCAGGAGGCAGTGCGAACCAGCATTACTTTTCCCCGCTGGCACATTTGCTGTGGCAGCAAAAGCTGGACGTTTTTCTTTTTTGCTCCGGAGGCTGCCGAAAGCGAAAACAGGTGCTTTTGAGGATGGAGTCCGCAGGAAAGCAGAGAGGGCCAAATTGTCTGGGGCATTTGAAAGGGTTCCAGGAGGCAATGAGGACCAGCATTACTTTTCCCCGCTGGCACCTTTGCTGTGGCAGCAAAAGCTGGACGTTTGTCTTTTTTGCTCCGGAGGCTGCCGAAAGCGAAAACAGGTGCTTTTGAGGATGGAGTCCGCAGGAAAGCAGAGAGGGCCAAATGGTCTGTGGCATTTGAAGAGGTTCCAGGAGGCAGTGAGAACCAGCATGACTTTTCGCCGCTGGCACCTTTGCTGTGGCAGCAAAACCTGGACGTTTGTCTTTTTTGCTCCGGAGGTTGCCGAAAGCGAAAACAGGTGCTTTTGAGGATGGAGTCCGCAGGAAAGCAGAGAGGGCCAAATTGTCTGTGGCATTTGAAAGAGTTCCAGGAGGCAGTGAGAACCAGCATTACTTTTCCCCGCTGGCACCTTTGCTGTGGCAGCAAAACCTGGACGTTTGTCTTTTTTGCTCCGGAGGCTCCCGAAAGCGAAAACAGGTGCTTTTGAGGATGGAGTCCGCAGGAAAGCAGAGAGGGCCAAATTGTCTGGGGCATTTGAAAGGGTTCCAGGAGGCAATGAGGACCAGCATTACTTTTCCCCGCTGGCACCTTTTCTGTGGCAGGAAAACCTGGACGTTTGTCTTTTTTGCTCTGGAAACTGCCGAAATCGAAAACAGGTGCTTTTGAGGATGGAGTCCGCAGGAAAGCAGAGAGTGCCAAATTGTCTGTGGCATTTGAAGAGGTTCCAGGAGGCAGTGAGAACCAGCATTACTTTTCGCCGCTGGCACCTTTGCTGTGGCAGCAAAACCTGGACGTTTGTCTTTTTTGCTCGGAGGTTGCCGAAAGCGAAAACAGGTGCTTTTGAGGATGGAGTCCGCAGGAAAGCAGAGAGGGCCAAATTGTCTGTGGCATTTGAAAGAGTTCCAGGAAGCAGTGAGAACCAGCATTACTTTTCGCCGCTGGCAACCTTTGCTGTGGCAGCAAAAGCTGGACGTTTGTCTTTTTTGCTCTGGAGGATGCCGACAGCGAAAAAAGGTGCTTTTGAGGATGGAGTCCGCAGGAAAGCAGAGAGGGCCAAATTGTCTGGGGCATTTGAAAGAGTTCCAGGAGGCAGTGAGAACCAGCATTACTTTTCCCCGCTGGCACCTTTGCTGTGGCAGCAAAACCTGGACGTTTGTCTTTTTTGCTCCTGAGGATGCCGAAAGCGAAAACAGGTGCTTTTGAGGATGGAGTCCGCAGGAAAGCAGAGAGGGCCAAATTGTCTGGGGCATTTGAAAGAGTTCCTGGAGGCAGTGAGAACCAGCATTACTTTTCCCCGCTGGCACCTTTGCTGTGGCAGCAAAACCTGGACGTTTTTCTTTTTAGCTCCGGAGGCTGCCGAAAGCGAAAACAGGTGCTTTTGAGGATGGAGTCCGCAGGAAAGCAGAGAGGGCCAAATTGTCTGTGGCATTTGAAGAGGTTCCAGGAGGCAGTGAGAACCAGCATTACTTTTCCCCGCTGGCACCTTTGCTGTGGCAGCAAAACCTGGACGTTTGTCTTTTTTGCTCTGGAGGATGCCGACAGCGAAAAAAGGTGCTTTTGAGGATGGAGTCCGCAGGAAAGCAGAGAGGGCCAAATTGTCTGGGGCATTTGAAAGAGTTCCAGGAGGCCGTGATAACCAGCATTACTTTTCCCCGCTGGCACCTTTGCTGTGGCAGGAAAACCTGGACGTTTTTCTTTTTTGCTCCGGAGGCTGCCGAAAGCGAAAACAGGTGCTTTTGAGGATGGAGTCCGCAGGAAAGCAGAGAGGGCCAAATTGTCTGTGGCATTTGAAAGGGTTCCAGGAGGCAGTGAGAACCAGCATTACTTTTCCCTGCTGGCACATTTACTGTGGCAGCAAAACGTGGACGTTTGTCTTTTTTGCTCCGGAGGTTGCCGAAAGTGAAAACAGGTGCTTTTGAGGATGGAGTCCGCAGGAAAGCAGAGAGGGCCAAATTGTCTGTGGCATTTGAAAGAGTTCCTGGAGGCAGTGAGAACCAGCATTACTTTTCCCCGCTGGCACCTTTGCTGTGGCAGCAAAACCTGGACGTTTGTCTTTTTTATTCTGGAGGCTGCCGAAAGCGAAAACAGGTGCTTTTGAGGATGGAGTCCGCAGGAAAGCAGAGAGGGCCAAATTGTCTGGGGCATTTGAAAGGGTTCCAGGAGGCAGTGAGAACCAGCATTACTTTTCCCCGCTGGCACCTTTGCTGTGGCAGCAAAACCTGGACGTTTGTCTTTTTTGCTCCGGAGGCTGCCGAAAGCGAAAACAGGTGCTTTTGAGGATGGAGTCCGCAGGAAAGCAGAGAGGGCCAAATTGTCTGTGGCATTTGAAGAGGTTCCAGGAGGCAATGAGGACCAGCATTACTTTTCCCCGCTGGCACCTTTGCTGTGGCAGCAAAAGCTGGACGCTTGTCTTTTTACTACCGGAGGGCGCCGACAGTGAAAAAAGGCGCTTTTGAGGATAGAGTCCGCAGGAAAGCAGAGAGGGCCAAATGGTCTGGGGCATTTGAAGGGGTTCCAGGAGGCAGTGAGGACCAGCATTACTTTTCCCCGCTGGCACCTTTGCTGTGGCAGCAAAAGCTGGACGTTTGTCTTTTTTGCTCCGGAGGCTGCCGAAAGCGAAAACAGGTGCTTTTGAGGATGGAGTCCGCAGGAAAGCAGAGAGGACAAAATTGTCTGTGGCATTTGAAAGAGTTCCAGGAGGCAGTGAGAACCAGCATTACTTTTCCCCGCTGGCACCTTTGCTGTGGCAGCAAAAGCTGGACGTTTGTCTTTTTTGCTCCGGAGGCTGCCGAAAGCGAAAACAGGTGCTTTTGAGGATGGAGTCCGCAGGAAAGCAGAGAGGGCCAAATTGTCTGGGGCATTTGAAAGGGTTCCAGGAGGCAGTGAGAACCAGCATTACTTTTCCCCGCTGGCACCTTTGCTGTGGCAGCAAAACCTGGACGTTTGTCTTTTTTGCTCCGGAGGCTGCCGAAAGCGAAAACAGGTGCTTTTGAGGATGGAGTCCGCAGGAAAGCAGAGAGGGCCAAATTGTCTGGGGCATTTGAAAGGGTTCCAGGAGGCAATGAGGACCAGCATTACTTTTCCCCGCTGGCACCTTTGCTGTGGCAGCAAAACCTGGACGTTTTTCTTTTTTGCTCCGGAGGCTGCCGAAAGCTAAAACAGGTGCTTTTGAGGATGGAGTCCGCAGGAAAGCAGAGAGGGCCAAATTGTCTGTGGCATTTGAAGAGGTTCCAGGAGGCAGTGAGAACCAGCATTACTTTTCGCCGCTGGCACCTTTGCTGTGGCAGCAAAACCTGGACGTTTGTCTTTTTTGATCCGGAGGTTGCCGAAAGCGAAAACAGGTGCTTTTGAGGATGGAGTCCGCAGGAAAGCAGAGAGGGCCAAATTGTCTGTGGCATTTGAAAGAGTTCCAGGAAGCAGTGAGAACCAGCATTACTTTTCGCCGCTGGCACCTTTGCTGTGGCAGCAAAAGCTGGACGTTTGTCTTTTTTGCTCTGGAGGATGCCGACAGCGAAAAAAGGTGCTTTTGAGGATGGAGTCCGCAGGAAAGCAGAGAGGGCCAAATTGTCTGGGGCATTTGAAAGGGTTCCAGGAGGCAGTGAGAACCAGCATTACTTTTCCCCGCTGGCACCTTTGCTGTGGCAGCAAAAGCTGGACGTTTGTCTTTTTTGCTCTGGAGGCTGCCGAAAGCGAAAACAGGTGCTTTTGAGGATGGAGTCCGCAGGAAAGCAGAGAGGGCCAAATTGTCTGTGGCATTTGAAAGAGTTCCAGGAGGCAGTGAGAACCAGCATTACTTTTCCCCGCTGGCACCTTTGCTGTGGCAGCAAAAGCTGGACGTTTGTCTTTTTTGCTCCGGAGGCTGCCGAAAGCGAAAACAGGTGCTTTTGAGGATGGAGTCCGCAGGAAAGCAGAGAGGGCTAAATTGTCTGGGGCATTTGAAAGAGTTCCAGGAGGCAGTGCGAACCAGCATTACTTTTCCCCGCTGGCACATTTGCTGTGGCAGCAAAAGCTGGACGTTTTTCTTTTTTGCTCCGGAGGCTGCCGAAAGCGAAAACAGGTGCTTTTGAGGATGGAGTCCGCAGGAAAGCAGAGAGGGCCAAATTGTCTGGGGCATTTGAAAGGGTTCCAGGAGGCAATGAGGACCAGCATTACTTTTCCCCGCTGGCACCTTTGCTGTGGCAGCAAAAGCTGGACGTTTGTCTTTTTTGCTCTGGAAACTGCCGAAATCGAAAACAGGTGCTTTTGAGGATGGAGTCCGCAGGAAAGCAGAGAGTGCCAAATTGTCTGTGGCATTTGAAGAGGTTCCAGGAGGCAGTGAGAACCAGCATTACTTTTCGCCGCTGGCACCTTTGCTGTGGCAGCAAAACCTGGACGTTTGTCTTTTTTGCTCCGGAGGTTGCCGAAAGCGAAAACAGGTGCTTTTGAGGATGGAGTCCGCAGGAAAGCAGAGAGGGCCAAATTGTCTGTGGCATTTGAAAGAGTTCCAGGAAGCAGTGAGAACCAGCATTACTTTTCGCCGCTGGCACCTTTGCTGTGGCAGCAAAAGCTGGACGTTTGTCTTTTTTGCTCTGGAGGATGCCGACAGCGAAAAAAGGTGCTTTTGAGGATGGAGTCCGCAGGAAAGCAGAGAGGGCCAAATTGTCTGGGGCATTTGAAAGAGTTCCAGGAGGCAGTGAGAACCAGCATTACTTTTCCCCGCTGGCACCTTTGCTGTGGCAGCAAAACCTGGACGTTTGTCTTTTTTGCTCCTGAGGATGCCGAAAGCGAAAACAGGTGCTTTTGAGGATGGAGTCCGCAGGAAAGCAGAGAGGGCCAAATTGTCTGGGGCATTTGAAAGAGTTCCTGGAGGCAGTGAGAACCAGCATTACTTTTCCCCGCTGGCACCTTTGCTGTGGCAGCAAAACCTGGACGTTTTTCTTTTTAGCTCCGGAGGCTGCCGAAAGCGAAAACAGGTGCTTTTGAGGATGGAGTCCGCAGGAAAGCAGAGAGGGCCAAATTGTCTGTGGCATTTGAAGAGGTTCCAGGAGGCAGTGAGAACCAGCATTACTTTTCCCCGCTGGCACCTTTGCTGTGGCAGCAAAACCTGGACGTTTGTCTTTTTTGCTCTGGAGGATGCCGACAGCGAAAAAAGGTGCTTTTGAGGATGGAGTCCGCAGGAAAGCAGAGAGGGCCAAATTGTCTGGGGCATTTGAAAGAGTTCCAGGAGGCCGTGATAACCAGCATTACTTTTCCCCGCTGGCACCTTTGCTGTGGCAGGAAAACCTGGACGTTTTTCTTTTTTGCTCCGGAGGCTGCCGAAAGCGAAAACAGGTGCTTTTGAGGATGGAGTCCGCAGGAAAGCAGAGAGGGCCAAATTGTCTGTGGCATTTGAAAGGGTTCCAGGAGGCAGTGAGAACCAGCATTACTTTTCCCTGCTGGCACATTTACTGTGGCAGCAAAACGTGGACGTTTGTCTTTTTTGCTCCGGAGGTTGCCGAAAGTGAAAACAGGTGCTTTTGAGGATGGAGTCCGCAGGAAAGCAGAGAGGGCCAAATTGTCTGTGGCATTTGAAAGAGTTCCTGGAGGCAGTGAGAACCAGCATTACTTTTCCCCGCTGGCACCTTTGCTGTGGCAGCAAAACCTGGACGTTTGTCTTTTTTATTCTGGAGGCTGCCGAAAGCGAAAACAGGTGCTTTTGAGGATGGAGTCCGCAGGAAAGCAGAGAGGGCCAAATTGTCTGGGGCATTTGAAAGGGTTCCAGGAGGCAGTGAGAACCAGCATTACTTTTCCCCGCTGGCACCTTTGCTGTGGCAGCAAAACCTGGACGTTTGTCTTTTTTGCTCCGGAGGCTGCCGAAAGCGAAAACAGGTGCTTTTGAGGATGGAGTCCGCAGGAAAGCAGAGAGGGCCAAATTGTCTGTGGCATTTGAAGAGGTTCCAGGAGGCAATGAGGACCAGCATTACTTTTCCCCGCTGGCACCTTTGCTGTGGCAGCAAAAGCTGGACGCTTGTCTTTTTACTACCGGAGGGCGCCGACAGTGAAAAAAGGCGCTTTTGAGGATAGAGTCCGCAGGAAAGCAGAGAGGGCCAAATGGTCTGGGGCATTTGAAGGGGTTCCAGGAGGCAGTGAGGACCAGCATTACTTTTCCCCGCTGGCACCTTTGCTGTGGCAGCAAAAGCTGGACGTTTGTCTTTTTTGCTCCGGAGGCTGCCGAAAGCGAAAACAGGTGCTTTTGAGGATGGAGTCCGCAGGAAAGCAGAGAGGACAAAATTGTCTGTGGCATTTGAAAGAGTTCCAGGAGGCAGTGAGAACCAGCATTACTTTTCCCCGCTGGCACCTTTGCTGTGGCAGCAAAAGCTGGACGTTTGTCTTTTTTGCTCCGGAGGCTGCCGAAAGCGAAAACAGGTGCTTTTGAGGATGGAGTCCGCAGGAAAGCAGAGAGGGCCAAATTGTCTGGGGCATTTGAAAGGGTTCCAGGAGGCAGTGAGAACCAGCATTACTTTTCCCCGCTGGCACCTTTGCTGTGGCAGCAAAACCTGGACGTTTGTCTTTTTTGCTCCGGAGGCTGCCGAAAGCGAAAACAGGTGCTTTTGAGGATGGAGTCCGCAGGAAAGCAGAGAGGGCCAAATTGTCTGGGGCATTTGAAAGGGTTCCAGGAGGCAATGAGGACCAGCATTACTTTTCCCCGCTGGCACCTTTGCTGTGGCAGCAAAACCTGGACGTTTGTCTTTTTTGCTCCGGAGGCTGCCGAAAGCGAAAACAGGTGCTTTTGAGGATGGAGTCCACAGGAAAGCAGAGAGGGCCAAATGGTCTGTGGCATTTGAAGAGGTTCCAGGAGGCAGTGAGAACCAGCATTACTTTTCGCCGCTGGCACCTTTGCTGTGGCAGCAAAACCTGGACGTTTGTCTTTTTTGCTCCGGAGGTTGCCGAAAGCGAAAACAGGTGCTTTTGAGGATGGAGTCCGCAGGAAAGCAGAGAGGGCCAAATTGTCTGTGGCATTTGAAAGAGTTCCAGGAGGCAGTGAGAACCAGCATTACTTTTCCCCGCTGGCACCTTTGCTGTGGCAGCAAAACCTGGACGTTTGTCTTTTTTGCTCCGGAGGCTGCCGAAAGCGAAAACAGGTGCTTTTGAGGATGGAGTCCGCAGGAAAGCAGAGAGGGCCAAATTGTCTGGGGCATTTGAAAGAGTTCCAGGAGGCAGTGAGAACCAGCATTACTTTTCCCCGCTGGCACATTTGCTGTGGCAGCAAAAGCTGGACGTTTGTCTTTTTTGCTCCTGAGGTTGCCGAAAACGAAAACAGGTGCTTTTGAGGATGGAGTCCGCAGGAAAGCAGAGAGGGCCAAATTGTCTGTGGCATTTGAAGAGGTTCCAGGAGGCAATGAGGACCAGCATTACTTTTCCCCGCTGGCACCTTTTCTGTGGCAGCAAAACCTGGACGTTTGTCTTTTTTGCTCTGGAAACTGCCGAAATCGAAAACAGGTGCTTTTGAGGATGGAGTCCGCAGGAAAGCAGAGAGTGCCAAATTGTCTGTGGCATTTGAAGAGGTTCCAGGAGGCAGTGAGAACCAGCATTACTTTTCGCCGCTGGCACTTTTGCTGTGGCAGCAAAACCTGGACGTTTGTCTTTTTTGCTCCGGAGGTTGCCGAAAGCGAAAACAGGTGCTTTTGAGGATGGAGTCCGCAGGAAAGCAGAGAGGGCCAAATTGTCTGTGGCATTTGAAAGAGTTCCAGGAAGCAGTGAGAACCAGCATTACTTTTCGCCGCTGGCACCTTGCTGTGGCAGCAAAAGCTGGACGTTTGTCTTTTTTGCTCTGGAGGATGCCGACAGCGAAAAAAGGTGCTTTTGAGGATGGAGTCCGCAGGAAAGCAGAGAGGGCCAAATTGTCTGGGGCATTTGAAAGAGTTCCAGGAGGCAGTGAGAACCAGCATTACTTTTCCCCGCTGGCACCTTTGCTGTGGCAGCAAAAGCTGGACGTTTGTCTTTTTTGCTCCGGAGGCTGCCGAAAGCGAAAACAGGTGCTTTTGAGGATGGAGTCCGCAGGAAAGCAGAGAGGGCCAAATTGTCTGTGGCATTTGAAAGAGTTCCAGGAGACAGTGAGAACCAGCATTACTTTTCCCCGCTGGCACCTTTGCTGTGGCAGGAAAAGCTGGACGTTTGTCTTTTTTGCTCTGGAAACTGCCGAAAGCGAAAACAGGTGCTTTTGAGGATGGAGTCCGCAGGAAAGCAGAGAGGGCCAAATTGTCTGGGGCATTTGAAAGGGTTCCAGGAGGCAGTGAGAACCAGCATTACTTTTCCCCGCTGGCACCTTTGCTGTGGCAGCAAAACCTGGACGTTTGTCTTTTTTGCTCCTGAGGATGCCGAAAGCGAAAACAGGTGCTTTTGAGGATGGAGTCCGCAGGAAAGCAGAGAGGGCCAAATTGTCTGTGGCATTTGAAAGAGTTCCTGGAGGCAGTGAGAACCAGCATTACTTTTCCCCGCTGGCACCTTTGCTGTGGCAGCAAAACCTGGACGTTTTTCTTTTTTGCTCCGGAGGCTGCCGAAAGCTAAAACAGGTGCTTTTGAGGATGGAGTCCGCAGGAAAGCAGAGAGGGCCAAATTGTCTGTGGCATTTGAAGAGGTTCCAGGAGGCAGTGAGAACCAGCATTACTTTTCGCCGCTGGCACCTTTGCTGTGGCAGCAAAACCTGGACGTTTGTCTTTTTTGATCCGGAGGTTGCCGAAAGCGAAAACAGGTGCTTTTGAGGATGGAGTCCGCAGGAAAGCAGAGAGGGCCAAATTGTCTGTGGCATTTGAAAGAGTTCCAGGAAGCAGTGAGAACCAGCATTACTTTTCGCCGCTGGCACCTTTGCTGTGGCAGCAAAAGCTGGACGTTTGTCTTTTTTGCTCTGGAGGATGCCGACAGCGAAAAAAGGTGCTTTTGAGGATGGAGTCCGCAGGAAAGCAGAGAGGGCCAAATGGTCTGGGGCATTTGAAAGGGTTCCAGGAGGCAGTGAGAACGAGCATTACTTTTCCCCGCTGGCACCTTTGCTGTGGCAGCAAAAGCTGGACTTTTGTCTTTTTTGCTCCAAACACTGCCGAAAGCGAAAACAGGTGCTTTTGAGGATGGAGTCCGCAGGAAAGCAGAGAGGGCCAAATTGTCTGGGGCATTTGAAAGGGTTCCAGGAGGCAGTGAGAACCAGCATTACTTTTCCCCGCTGGCACCTTTGCTGTGGCAGCAAAACCTGGACGTTTGTCTTTTTTGCTCCGGAGGCTGCCGAAAGCGAAAACAGGTGCTTTTGAGGATGGAGTCCGCAGGAAAGCAGAGAGGGCCAAATTGTCTGTGGCATTTGAAAGAGTTCCAGGAGGCAGTGAGAACCAGCATTACTTTTCCTGGCTGGCACCTTTGCTGTGGCAGCAAAAGCTGGACGTTTGTCTTTTTTGCTCCTGAGGATGCCGAAAGCGAAAACAGGTGCTTTTGAGGATGGAGTCCGCAGGAAAGCAGAGAGGGCCAAATTGTCTGGGGCATTTGAAAGGGTTCCAGGAGGCAGTGAGAACCAGCATTACTTTTCCTGGCTGGCACCTTTGCTGTGGCAGCAAAAGCTGGACGTTTGTCTTTTTTGCTCCGGAGGCTGCCGAAAGCGAAAACAGGTGCTTTTGAGGATGGAGTCCGCAGGAAAGCAGAGAGGGCCAAATTGTCTGTGGCATTTGAAAGAGTTCCTGGAGGCAGTGAGAACCAGCATTACTTTTCCCCGCTGGCACCTTTGCTGTGGCAGCAAAACCTGGACGTTTTTCTTTTTTGCTCTGGAGGCTGCCGAAAGCGAAAACAGGTGCTTTTGAGGATGGAGTCCACAGGAAAGCAGAGAGGGCCAATTGTCTGGGGCATTTGAAAGAGTTCCAGGAGGCAGTGAGAACCAGCATTACTTTTCGCCGCTGGCACCTTTGCTGTGGCAGCAAAAGCTGGACTTTTGTCTTTTTTGCTCCAAACACTGCCGAAAGCGAAAACAGGTGCTTTTGAGGATGGAGTCCGCAGGAAAGCAGAGAGGGCCAAATTGTCTGGGGCATTTGAAAGGGTTCCAGGAGGCAGTGAGAACCAGCATTACTTTTCCCCGCTGGCACCTTTGCTGTGGCAGCAAAACCTGGACGTTTGTCTTTTTTGCTCCGGAGGCTGCCGAAAGCGAAAACAGGTGCTTTTGAGGATGGAGTCCGCAGGAAAGCAGAGAGGGCCAAATTGTCTGGGGCATTTGAAAGGGTTCCAGGAGGCAGTGAGAACCAGCATTACTTTTCCCCGCTGGCACCTTTGCTGTGGCAGCAAAAGCTGGACGTTTGTCTTTTTTGCTCCTGAGGATGCCGAAAGCGAAAACAGGTGCTTTTGAGGATGGAGTCCGCAGGAAAGCAGAGAGGGCAAAATTGTCTGGGGCATTTGAAAGGGTTCCAGGAGGCAGTGAGAACCAGCATTACTTTTCCCCGCTGGCACCTTTGCTGTGGCAGCAAAAGCTGGACGTTTGTCTTTTTTGCTCCGGAGGCTGCCGAAAGCGAAAACAGGTGGTTTTGGGGATGGAGTCCGCAAGAAAGAAGAGAGGGCCAAATAGTCTGTGGCATTTGAAAGAGTTCCAGGAGGCCGTGATAACCAGCATTACTTTTCCCCGCTGGCACCTTTGCTGTCGCAGGAAAACCTGGACGTTTGTCTTTTTTGCTCCGGAGGCTGCCGAAAGCGAAAACAGGTGCTTTTGAGGATGGAGTCCGCAGGAAAGCAGAGAGGGCCAAATTGTCTGTGGCATTTGAAAGAGTTCCTGGAGGCAGTGAGAACCAGCATTACTTTTCCCCGCTGGCACCTTTGCTGTGGCAGCAAAACCTGGACGTTTGTCTTTTTTGCTCCGGAGGCTGCCGAAAGCTAAAACAGGTGCTTTTGAGGATGGAGTCCGCAGGAAAGCAGAGAGGGCCAAATTGTCTGGGGCATTTGAAAGGGTTCCAGGAGGCAATGAGGACCAGCATTACTTTTCCCCGCTGGCACCTTTGCTGTGGCAGCAAAACCTGGACGTTTGTCTTTTTTGCTCCGGAGGCTGCCGAAAGCGAAAACAGGTGCTTTTGAGGATGGAGTCCACAGGAAAGCAGAGAGGGCCAAATGGTCTGTGGCATTTGAAGAGGTTCCAGGAGGCAGTGAGAACCAGCATTACTTTTCGCCGCTGGCACCTTTGCTGTGGCAGCAAAACCTGGACGTTTGTCTTTTTTGCTCCGGAGGTTGCCGAAAGCGAAAACAGGTGCTTTTGAGGATGGACTCCGCAGGAAAGCAGAGAGGGCCAAATTGTCTGTGGCATTTGAAAGAGTTCCAGGAGGCAGTGAGAACCAGCATTACTTTTCCCCGCTGGCACCTTTGCTGTGGCAGGAAAACCTGGACGTTTGTCTTTTTTGCTCCGGAGGCTGCCGAAAGCGAAAACAGGTGCTTTTGAGGATGGAGTCCGCAGGAAAGCAGAGAGGGCCAAATTGTCTGGGGCATTTGAAAGAGTTCCAGGAGGCAGTGAGAACCAGCATTACTTTTCCCCGCTGGCACATTTGCTGTGGCAGCAAAAGCTGGACGTTTGTCTTTTTTGCTCCTGAGGTTGCCGAAAACGAAAACAGGTGCTTTTGAGGATGGAGTCCGCAGGAAAGCAGAGAGGGCCAAATTGTCTGTGGCATTTGAAGAGGTTCCAGGAGGCAATGAGGACCAGCATTACTTTTCCCCGCTGGCACCTTTTCTGTGGCAGCAAAACCTGGACGTTTGTCTTTTTTGCTCTGGAAACTGCCGAAATCGAAAACAGGTGCTTTTGAGGATGGAGTCCGCAGGAAAGCAGAGAGTGCCAAATTGTCTGTGGCATTTGAAGAGGTTCCAGGAGGCAGTGAGAACCAGCATTACTTTTCGCCGCTGGCACTTTTGCTGTGGCAGCAAAACCTGGACGTTTGTCTTTTTTGCTCCGGAGGTTGCCGAAAGCGAAAACAGGTGCTTTTGAGGATGGAGTCCGCAGGAAAGCAGAGAGGGCCAAATTGTCTGTGGCATTTGAAAGAGTTCCAGGAAGCAGTGAGAACCAGCATTACTTTTCGCCGCTGGCACCTTGCTGTGGCAGCAAAAGCTGGACGTTTGTCTTTTTTGCTCTGGAGGATGCCGACAGCGAAAAAAGGTGCTTTTGAGGATGGAGTCCGCAGGAAAGCAGAGAGGGCCAAATTGTCTGGGGCATTTGAAAGAGTTCCAGGAGGCAGTGAGAACCAGCATTACTTTTCGCCGCTGGCACCTTTGCTGTGGCAGCAAAAGCTGGACGTTTGTCTTTTTTGCTCCGGAGGCTGCCGAAAGCGAAAACAGGTGCTTTTGAGGATGGAGTCCGCAGGAAAGCAGAGAGGGCCAAATTGTCTGTGGCATTTGAAAGAGTTCCAGGAGACAGTGAGAACCAGCATTACTTTTCCCCGCTGGCACCTTTGCTGTGGCAGGAAAAGCTGGACGTTTGTCTTTTTTGCTCTGGAAACTGCTGAAAGCGAAAACAGGTGCTTTTGAGGATGGAGTCCGCAGGAAAGCAGAGAGGGCCAAATTGTCTGGGGCATTTGAAAGGGTTCCAGGAGGCAGTGAGAACCAGCATTACTTTTCCCCGCTGGCACCTTTGCTGTGGCAGCAAAAGCTGGACGTTTGTCTTTTTTGCTCCTGAGGATGCCGAAAGCGAAAACAGGTGCTTTTGAGGATGGAGTCCGCAGGAAAGCAGAGAGGGCAAAATTGTCTGGGGCATTTGAAAGGGTTCCAGGAGGCAGTGAGAACCAGCATTACTTTTCCCCGCTGGCACCTTTGCTGTGGCAGCAAAAGCTGGACGTTTGTCTTTTTTGCTCCGGAGGCTGCCGAAAGCGAAAACAGGTGGTTTTGGGGATGGAGTCCGCAAGAAAGAAGAGAGGGCCAAATAGTCTGTGGCATTTGAAAGAGTTCCAGGAGGCCGTGATAACCAGCATTACTTTTCCCCGCTGGCACCTTTGCTGTCGCAGGAAAACCTGGACGTTTGTCTTTTTTGCTCCGGAGGCTGCCGAAAGCGAAAACAGGTGCTTTTGAGGATGGAGTCCGCAGGAAAGCAGAGAGGGCCAAATTGTCTGTGGCATTTGAAAGAGTTCCTGGAGGCAGTGAGAACCAGCATTACTTTTCCCCGCTGGCACCTTTGCTGTGGCAGCAAAACCTGGACGTTTTTCTTTTTTGCTCCGGAGGCTGCCGAAAGCTAAAACAGGTGCTTTTGAGGATGGAGTCCGCAGGAAAGCAGAGAGGGCCAAATTGTCTGTGGCATTTGAAGAGGTTCCAGGAGGCAGTGAGAACCAGCATTACTTTTCCCCGCTGGCACCTTTGCTGTGGCAGCAAAACCTGGACGTTTGTCTTTTTTGATCCGGAGGTTGCCGAAAGCGAAAACAGGTGCTTTTGAGGATGGAGTCCGCAGGAAAGCAGAGAGGGCCAAATTGTCTGTGGCATTTGAAAGAGTTCCAGGAAGCAGTGAGAACCAGCATTACTTTTCGCCGCTGGCACCTTTGCTGTGGCAGCAAAAGCTGGACGTTTGTCTTTTTTGCTCTGGAGGATGCCGACAGCGAAAAAAGGTGCTTTTGAGGATGGAGTCCGCAGGAAAGCAGAGAGGGCCAAATTGTCTGGGGCATTTGAAAGGGTTCCAGGAGGCAGTGAGAACCAGCATTACTTTTCCCCGCTGGCACCTTTGCTGTGGCAGCAAAACCTGGACGTTTTTCTTTTTTGCTCTGGAGGCTGCCGAAAGCGAAAACAGGTGCTTTTGAGGATGGAGTCCGCAGGAAAGCAGAGAGGGCCAAATTGTCTGTGGCATTTGAAAGAGTTCCAGGAGGCAGTGAGAACCAGCATTACTTTTCCCCGCTGGCACCTTTGCTGTGGCAGCAAAAGCTGGACGTTTGTCTTTTTTGCTCCGGAGGCTGCCGAAAGCGAAAACAGGTGCTTTTGAGGATGGAGTCCGCAGGAAAGCAGAGAGGGCCAAATTGTCTGGGGCATTTGAAAGAGTTCCAGGAGGCAGTGCGAACCAGCATTACTTTTCCCCGCTGGCACATTTGCTGTGGCAGCAAAAGCTGGACGTTTTTCTTTTTTGCTCCGGAGGCTGCCGAAAGCGAAAACAGGTGCTTTTGAGGATGGAGTCCGCAGGAAAGCAGAGAGGGCCAAATTGTCTGGGGCATTTGAAAGGGTTCCAGGAGGCAATGAGGACCAGCATTACTTTTCCCCGCTGGCACCTTTGCTGTGGCAGCAAAAGCTGGACGTTTGTCTTTTTTGCTCCGGAGGCTGCCGAAAGCGAAAACAGGTGCTTTTGAGGATGGAGTCCGCAGGAAAGCAGAGAGGGCCAAATGGTCTGTGGCATTTGAAGAGGTTCCAGGAGGCAGTGAGAACCAGCATGACTTTTCGCCGCTGGCACCTTTGCTGTGGCAGCAAAACCTGGACGTTTGTCTTTTTTGCTCCGGAGGTTGCCGAAAGCGAAAACAGGTGCTTTTGAGGATGGAGTCCGCAGGAAAGCAGAGAGGGCCAAATTGTCTGTGGCATTTGAAAGAGTTCCAGGAGGCAGTGAGAACCAGCATTACTTTTCCCCGCTGGCACCTTTGCTGTGGCAGCAAAACCTGGACGTTTGTCTTTTTTGCTCCGGAGGCTGCCGAAAGCGAAAACAGGTGCTTTTGAGGATGGAGTCCGCAGGAAAGCAGAGAGGGCCAAATTGTCTGGGGCATTTGAAAGAGTTCCAGGAGGCAGTGAGAACCAGCATTACTTTTCCCCGCTGGCACATTTGCTGTGGCAGCAAAAGCTGGACGTTTGTCTTTTTTGCTCCGGAGGTTGCCGAAAGCGAAAACAGGTGCTTTTGAGGATGGAGTCCGCAGGAAAGCAGAGAGGGCCAAATTGTCTGGGGCATTTGAAAGGGTTCCAGGAGGCAATGAGGACCAGCATTACTTTTCCCCGCTGGCACCTTTTCTGTGGCAGGAAAACCTGGACGTTTGTCTTTTTTGCTCTGGAAACTGCCGAAATCGAAAACAGGTGCTTTTGAGGATGGAGTCCGCAGGAAAGCAGAGAGTGCCAAATTGTCTGTGGCATTTGAAGAGGTTCCAGGAGGCAGTGAGAACCAGCATTACTTTTCGCCGCTGGCACCTTTGCTGTGGCAGCAAAACCTGGACGTTTGTCTTTTTTGCTCCGGAGGTTGCCGAAAGCGAAAACAGGTGCTTTTGAGGATGGAGTCCGCAGGAAAGCAGAGAGGGCCAAATTGTCTGTGGCATTTGAAAGAGTTCCAGGAAGCAGTGAGAACCAGCATTACTTTTCCCCGCTGGCACCTTTGCTGTGGCAGCAAAAGCTGGACGTTTGTCTTTTTTGCTCTGGAGGATGCCGACAGCGAAAAAAGGTGCTTTTGAGGATGGAGTCCGCAGGAAAGCAGAGAGGGCCAAATTGTCTGGGGCATTTGAAAGAGTTCCAGGAGGCAGTGAGAACCAGCATTACTTTTCCCCGCTGGCACCTTTGCTGTGGCAGCAAAACCTGGACGTTTGTCTTTTTTGCTCCTGAGGATGCCGAAAGCGAAAACAGGTGCTTTTGAGGATGGAGTCCGCAGGAAAGCAGAGAGGGCCAAATTGTCTGGGGCATTTGAAAGAGTTCCTGGAGGCAGTGAGAACCAGCATTACTTTTCCCCGCTGGCACCTTTGCTGTGGCAGCAAAACCTGGACGTTTTTCTTTTTAGCTCCGGAGGCTGCCGAAAGCGAAAACAGGTGCTTTTGAGGATGGAGTCCGCAGGAAAGCAGAGAGGGCCAAATTGTCTGTGGCATTTGAAGAGGTTCCAGGAGGCAGTGAGAACCAGCATTACTTTTCGCCGCTGGCACCTTTGCTGTGGCAGCAAAACCTGGACGTTTGTCTTTTTTGCTCCGGAGGTTGCCGAAATCGAAAACAGGTGCTTTTGAGGATGGAGTCCGCAGGAAAGCAGAGAGGGCCAAATTGTCTGTGGCATTTGAAAGAGTTCCAGGAAGCAGTGAGAACCAGCATTACTTTTCGCCGCTGGCACCTTTGCTGTGGCAGCAAAAGCTGGACGTTTGTCTTTTTTGCTCTGGAGGATGCCGACAGCGAAAAAAGGTGCTTTTGAGGATGGAGTCCGCAGGAAAGCAGAGAGGGCCAAATTGTCTGGGGCATTTGAAAGAGTTCCAGGAGGCCGTGATAACCAGCATTACTTTTCCCCGCTGGCACCTTTGCTGTGGCAGGAAAACCTGGACGTTTTTCTTTTTTGCTCCGGAGGCTGCCGAAAGCGAAAACAGGTGCTTTTGAGGATGGAGTCCGCAGGAAAGCAGAGAGGGCCAAATTGTCTGTGGCATTTGAAAGGGTTCCAGGAGGCAGTGAGAACCAGCATTACTTTTCCCGGCTGGCACATTTGCTGTGGCAGCAAAACGTGGACGTTTGTCTTTTTTGCTCCGGAGGTTGCCGAAAGCGAAAACAGGTGCTTTTGAGGATGGAGTCCGCAGGAAAGCAGAGAGGGCCAAATTGTCTGTGGCATTTGAAGAGGTTCCAGGAGGCAATGAGAACCAGCATTACTTTTCGCCGCTGGCACCTTTGCTGTGGCAGCAAAACCTGGACGTTTGTCTTTTTTATTCTGGAGGCTGCCGAAAGCGAAAACAGGTGCTTTTGAGGATGGAGTCCGCAGGAAAGCAGAGAGGGCCAAATTGTCTGGGGCATTTGAAAGGGTTCCAGGAGGCAGTGAGAACCAGCATTACTTTTCCCCGCTGGCACCTTTGCTGTGGCAGCAAAACCTGGACGTTTGTCTTTTTTGCTCTGGAGGCTGCCGAAAGCGAAAACAGGTGCTTTTGAGGATGGAGTCCGCAGGAAAGCAGAGAGGGCCAAATTGTCTGTGGCATTTGAAGAGGTTCCAGGAGGCAATGAGGACCAGCATTACTTTTCCCCGCTGGCACCTTTGCTGTGGCAGCAAAAGCTGGACGCTTGTCTTTTTACTACCGGAGGGCGCCGACAGTGAAAAAAGGCGCTTTTGAGGATAGAGTCCGCAGGAAAGCAGAGAGGGCCAAATGGTCTGGGGCATTTGAAGGGGTTCCAGGAGGCAGTGAGGACCAGCATTACTTTTCCCCGCTGGCACCTTTGCTGTGGCAGCAAAAGCTGGACGTTTGTCTTTTTTGCTCCGGAGGCTGCCGAAAGCGAAAACAGGTGCTTTTGAGGATGGAGTCCGCAGGAAAGCAGAGAGGACAAAATTGTCTGTGGCATTTGAAAGAGTTCCAGGAGGCAGTGAGAACCAGCATTACTTTTCCCCGCTGGCACCTTTGCTGTGGCAGCAAAACCTGGACGTTTGTCTTTTTTGCTCCGGAGGTTGCCGAAAGCGAAAACAGGTGCTTTTGAGGATGGAGTCCGCAGGAAAGCAGAGAGGGCCAAATTGTCTGTGGCATTTGAAAGAGTTCCAGGAGGCAGTGAGAACCAGCATTACTTTTCCCCGCTGGCACCTTTGCTGTGGCAGCAAAACCTGGACGTTTGTCTTTTTTGCTCCGGAGGCTGCCGAAAGCGAAAACAGGTGCTTTTGAGGATGGAGTCCGCAGGAAAGCAGAGAGGGCCAAATTGTCTGGGGCATTTGAAAGAGTTCCAGGAGGCAGTGAGAACCAGCATTACTTTTCCCCGCTGGCACATTTGCTGTGGCAGCAAAAGCTGGACGCTTGTCTTTTTTGCTCCTGAGGTTGCCGAAAACGAAAACAGGTGCTTTTGAGGATGGAGTCCGCAGGAAAGCAGAGAGGGCCAAATTGTCTGTGGCATTTGAAGAGGTTCCAGGAGGCAATGAGGACCAGCATTACTTTTCCCCGCTGGCACCTTTTCTGTGGCAGCAAAACCTGGACGTTTGTCTTTTTTGCTCTGGAAACTGCCGAAATCGAAAACAGGTGCTTTTGAGGATGGAGTCCGCAGGAAAGCAGAGAGTGCCAAATTGTCTGTGGCATTTGAAGAGGTTCCAGGAGGCAGTGAGAACCAGCATTACTTTTCGCCGCTGGCACTTTTGCTGTGGCAGCAAAACCTGGACGTTTGTCTTTTTTGCTCCGGAGGTTGCCGAAAGCGAAAACAGGTGCTTTTGAGGATGGAGTCCGCAGGAAAGCAGAGAGGGCCAAATTGTCTGTGGCATTTGAAAGAGTTCCAGGAAGCAGTGAGAACCAGCATTACTTTTCGCCGCTGGCACCTTGCTGTGGCAGCAAAAGCTGGACGTTTGTCTTTTTTGCTCTGGAGGATGCCGACAGCGAAAAAAGGTGCTTTTGAGGATGGAGTCCGCAGGAAAGCAGAGAGGGCCAAATTGTCTGGGGCATTTGAAAGAGTTCCAGGAGGCAGTGAGAACCAGCATTACTTTTCCCCGCTGGCACCTTTGCTGTGGCAGCAAAAGCTGGACGTTTGTCTTTTTTGCTCCGGAGTCTGCCGAAAGCGAAAACAGGTTCTTTTGAGGATGGAGTCCGCAGGAAAGCAGAGAGGGCCAAATTGTCTGTGGCATTTGAAAGAGTTCCAGGAGACAGTGAGAACCAGCATTACTTTTCCCCGCTGGCACCTTTGCTGTGGCAGCAAAAGCTGGACGTTTGTCTTTTTTGCTCTGGAAACTGCCGAAAGCGAAAACAGGTGCTTTTGAGGATGGAGTCCGCAGGAAAGCAGAGAGGGCCAAATTGTCTGGGGCATTTGAAAGGGTTCCAGGAGGCAGTGAGAACCAGCATTACTTTTCCCCGCTGGCACCTTTGCTGTGGCAGCAAAACCTGGACGTTTGTCTTTTTTGCTCCTGAGGATGCCGAAAGCGAAAACAGGTGCTTTTGAGGATGGAGTCCGCAGGAAAGCAGAGAGGGCCAAATTGTCTGTGGCATTTGAAAGGGTTCCAGGAGGCAGTGAGAACCAGCATTACTTTTCGCCGCTGGCACCTTTGCTGTGGCAGCAAAAGCTGGACGTTTGTCTTTTTTGCTCTGGAGGATGCCGACAGCGAAAAAAGGTGCTTTTGAGGATGGAGTCCGCAGGAAAGCAGAGAGGGCCAAATGGTCTGGGGCATTTGAAAGGGTTCCAGGAGGCAGTGAGAACGAGCATTACTTTTCCCCGCTGGCACCTTTGCTGTGGCAGCAAAAGCTGGACTTTTGTCTTTTTTGCTCCAAACACTGCCGAAAGCGAAAACAGGTGCTTTTGAGGATGGAGTCCGCAGGAAAGCAGAGAGGGCCAAATTGTCTGGGGCATTTGAAAGGGTTCCAGGAGGCAGTGAGAACCAGCATTACTTTTCCCCGCTGGCACCTTTGCTGTGGCAGCAAAACCTGGACGTTTGTCTTTTTTGCTCCGGAGGCTGCCGAAAGCGAAAACAGGTGCTTTTGAGGATGGAGTCCGCAGGAAAGCAGAGAGGGCCAAATTGTCTGTGGCATTTGAAAGAGTTCCAGGAGGCAGTGAGAACCAGCATTACTTTTCCTGGCTGGCACCTTTGCTGTGGCAGCAAAAGCTGGACGTTTGTCTTTTTTGCTCCTGAGGATGCCGAAAGCGAAAACAGGTGCTTTTGAGGATGGAGTCCGCAGGAAAGCAGAGAGGGCCAAATTGTCTGGGGCATTTGAAAGGGTTCCAGGAGGCAGTGAGAACCAGCATTACTTTTCCTGGCTGGCACCTTTGCTGTGGCAGCAAAAGCTGGACGTTTGTCTTTTTTGCTCCGGAGGCTGCCGAAAGCGAAAACAGGTGCTTTTGAGGATGGAGTCCGCAAGAAAGAAGAGAGGGCCAAATAGTCTGTGGCATTTGAAAGAGTTCCAGGAGGCAGTGAGAACCAGCATTACTTTTCCCCGCTGGCACCTTTGCTGTGGCAGGAAAACCTGGACGTTTGTCTTTTTTGCTCCGGAGGCTGCCGAAAGCGAAAACAGGTGCTTTTGAGGATGGAGTCCGCAGGAAAGCAGAGAGGGCCAAATTGTCTGTGGCATTTGAAAGAGTTCCTGGAGGCAGTGAGAACCAGCATTACTTTTCCCCGCTGGCACCTTTGCTGTGGCAGCAAAACCTGGACGTTTTTCTTTTTTGCTCTGGAGGCTGCCGAAAGCGAAAACAGGTGCTTTTGAGGATGGAGTCCGCAGGAAAGCAGAGAGGGCCAAATTGTCTGGGGCATTTGAAAGGGTTCCAGGAGGCAGTGAGAACCAGCATTACTTTTCCTGGCTGGCACCTTTGCTGTGGCAGCAAAAGCTGGACGTTTGTCTTTTTTGCTCCGGAGGCTGCCGAAAGCGAAAACAGGTGCTTTTGAGGATGGAGTCCGCAAGAAAGAAGAGAGGGCCAAATAGTCTGTGGCATTTGAAAGAGTTCCAGGAGGCAGTGAGAACCAGCATTACTTTTCCCCGCTGGCACCTTTGCTGTGGCAGGAAAACCTGGACGTTTGTCTTTTTTGCTCCGGAGGCTGCCGAAAGCGAAAACAGGTGCTTTTGAGGATGGAGTCCGCAGGAAAGCAGAGAGGGCCAAATTGTCTGTGGCATTTGAAAGAGTTCCTGGAGGCAGTGAGAACCAGCATTACTTTTCCCCGCTGGCACCTTTGCTGTGGCAGCAAAACCTGGACGTTTTTCTTTTTTGCTCTGGAGGCTGCCGAAAGCGAAAACAGGTGCTTTTGAGGATGGAGTCCACAGGAAAGCAGAGAGGGCCAATTGTCTGGGGCATTTGAAAGAGTTCCAGGAGGCAGTGAGAACCAGCATTACTTTTCGCCGCTGGCACCTTTGCTGTGGCAGCAAAAGCTGGACTTTTGTCTTTTTTGCTCCAAACACTGCCGAAAGCGAAAACAGGTGCTTTTGAGGATGGAGTCCGCAGGAAAGCAGAGAGGGCCAAATTGTCTGGGGCATTTGAAAGAGTTCCAGGAGGCAGTGAGAACCAGCATTACTTTTCCCCGCTGGCACCTTTGCTGTGGCAGCAAAAGCTGGACGTTTGTCTTTTTTGCTCCGGAGGTTGCCGAAAGCGAAAACAGGTGCTTTTGAGGATGGAGTCCGCAGGAAAGCAGAGAGGGCCAAATTGTCTGGGGCATTTGAAAGGGTTCCAGGAGGCAATGAGGACCAGCATTACTTTTCCCCGCTGGCACCTTTTCTGTGGCAGGAAAACCTGGACGTTTGTCTTTTTTGCTCTGGAAACTGCCGAAATCGAAAACAGGTGCTTTTGAGGATGGAGTCCGCAGGAAAGCAGAGAGTGCCAAATTGTCTGTGGCATTTGAAGAGGTTCCAGGAGGCAGTGAGAACCAGCATTACTTTTCGCCGCTGGCACCTTTGCTGTGGCAGCAAAACCTGGACGTTTGTCTTTTTTGCTCCGGAGGTTGCCGAAAGCGAAAACAGGTGCTTTTGAGGATGGAGTCCGCAGGAAAGCAGAGAGGGCCAAATTGTCTGTGGCATTTGAAAGAGTTCCAGGAAGCAGTGAGAACCAGCATTACTTTTCCCCGCTGGCACCTTTGCTGTGGCAGCAAAAGCTGGACGTTTGTCTTTTTTGCTCCGGAGGATGCCGACAGCGAAAACAGGTGCTTTTGAGGATGGAGTCCGCAGGAAAGCAGAGAGGGCCAAATTGTCTGGGGCATTTGAAAGAGTTCCTGGAGGCAGTGAGAACCAGCATTACTTTTCCCCGCTGGCACCTTTGCTGTGGCAGCAAAACCTGGACGTTTTTCTTTTTAGCTCCGGAGGCTGCCGAAAGCGAAAACAGGTGCTTTTGAGGATGGAGTCCGCAGGAAAGCAGAGAGGGCCAAATTGTCTGTGGCATTTGAAGAGGTTCCAGGAGGCAGTGAGAACCAGCATTACTTTTCGCCGCTGGCACCTTTGCTGTGGCAGCAAAACCTGGACGTTTGTCTTTTTTGCTCCGGAGGTTGCCGAAATCGAAAACAGGTGCTTTTGAGGATGGAGTCCGCAGGAAAGCAGAGAGGGCCAAATTGTCTGTGGCATTTGAAAGAGTTCCAGGAAGCAGTGAGAACCAGCATTACTTTTCGCCGCTGGCACCTTTGCTGTGGCAGCAAAAGCTGGACGTTTGTCTTTTTTGCTCTGGAGGATGCCGACAGCGAAAAAAGGTGCTTTTGAGGATGGAGTCCGCAGGAAAGCAGAGAGGGCCAAATTGTCTGGGGCATTTGAAAGAGTTCCAGGAGGCCGTGATAACCAGCATTACTTTTCCCCGCTGGCACCTTTGCTGTGGCAGGAAAACCTGGACGTTTTTCTTTTTTGCTCCGGAGGCTGCCGAAAGCGAAAACAGGTGCTTTTGAGGATGGAGTCCGCAGGAAAGCAGAGAGGGCCAAATTGTCTGTGGCATTTGAAAGGGTTCCAGGAGGCAGTGAGAACCAGCATTACTTTTCCCGGCTGGCACATTTGCTGTGGCAGCAAAACGTGGACGTTTGTCTTTTTTGCTCCGGAGGTTGCCGAAAGCGAAAACAGGTGCTTTTGAGGATGGAGTCCGCAGGAAAGCAGAGAGGGCCAAATTGTCTGTGGCATTTGAAGAGGTTCCAGGAGGCAATGAGAACCAGCATTACTTTTCGCCGCTGGCACCTTTGCTGTGGCAGCAAAACCTGGACGTTTGTCTTTTTTATTCTGGAGGCTGCCGAAAGCGAAAACAGGTGCTTTTGAGGATGGAGTCCGCAGGAAAGCAGAGAGGGCCAAATTGTCTGGGGCATTTGAAAGGGTTCCAGGAGGCAGTGAGAACCAGCATTACTTTTCCCCGCTGGCACCTTTGCTGTGGCAGCAAAACCTGGACGTTTGTCTTTTTTGCTCTGGAGGCTGCCGAAAGCGAAAACAGGTGCTTTTGAGGATGGAGTCCGCAGGAAAGCAGAGAGGGCCAAATTGTCTGTGGCATTTGAAGAGGTTCCAGGAGGCAATGAGGACCAGCATTACTTTTCCCCGCTGGCACCTTTGCTGTGGCAGCAAAAGCTGGACGCTTTTCTTTTTACTACCGGAGGGCGCCGACAGTGAAAAAAGGCGCTTTTGAGGATAGAGTCCGCAGGAAAGCAGAGAGGGCCAAATGGTCTGGGGCATTTGAAGGGGTTCCAGGAGGCAGTGAGGACCAGCATTACTTTTCCCCGCTGGCACCTTTGCTGTGGCAGCAAAAGCTGGACGTTTGTCTTTTTTGCTCCGGAGGCTGCCGAAAGCGAAAACAGGTGCTTTTGAGGATGGAGTCCGCAGGAAAGCAGAGAGGACAAAATTGTCTGTGGCATTTGAAAGAGTTCCAGGAGGCAGTGAGAACCAGCATTACTTTTCCCCGCTGGCACCTTTGCTGTGGCAGCAAAAGCTGGACGTTTGTCTTTTTTGCTCCGGAGGCTGCCGAAAGCGAAAACAGGTGCTTTTGAGGATGGAGTCCGCAGGAAAGCAGAGAGGGCCAAATTGTCTGGGGCATTTGAAAGGGTTCCAGGAGGCAATGAGGACCAGCATTACTTTTCCCCGCTGGCACCTTTGCTGTGGCAGCAAAACCTGGACGTTTGTCTTTTTTGCTCCGGAGGCTGCCGAAAGCGAAAACAGGTGCTTTTGAGGATGGAGTGCACAGGAAAGCAGAGAGGGCCAAATGGTCTGTGGCATTTGAAGAGGTTCCAGGAGGCAGTGAGAACCAGCATTACTTTTCGCCGCTGGCACCTTTGCTGTGGCAGCAAAACCTGGACGTTTGTCTTTTTTGCTCCGGAGGTTGCCGAAAGCGAAAACAGGTGCTTTTGAGGATGGAGTCCGCAGGAAAGCAGAGAGGGCCAAATTGTCTGTGGCATTTGAAAGAGTTCCAGGAGGCAGTGAGAAACAGCATTACTTTTCCCCGCTGGCACCTTTGCTGTGGAAGCAAAACCTGGACGTTTGTCTTTTTTGCTCCGGAGGCTGCCGAAAGCGAAAACAGGTGCTTTTGAGGATGGAGTCCGCAGGAAAGCAGAGAGGGCCAAATTGTCTGGGGCATTTGAAAGAGTTCCAGGAGGCAGTGAGAACCAGCATTACTTTTCCCCGCTGGCACATTTGCTGTGGCAGCAAAAGCTGGACGCTTGTCTTTTTTGCTCCTGAGGTTGCCGAAAACGAAAACAGGTGCTTTTGAGGATGGAGTCCGCAGGAAAGCAGAGAGGGCCAAATTGTCTGTGGCATTTGAAGAGGTTCCAGGAGGCAATGAGGACCAGCATTACTTTTCCCCGCTGGCACCTTTTCTGTGGCAGCAAAACCTGGACGTTTGTCTTTTTTGCTCTGGAAACTGCCGAAATCGAAAACAGGTGCTTTTGAGGATGGAGTCCGCAGGAAAGCAGAGAGTGCCAAATTGTCTGTGGCATTTGAAGAGGTTCCAGGAGGCAGTGAGAACCAGCATTACTTTTCACCGCTGGCACTTTTGCTGTGGCAGCAAAACCTGGACGTTTGTCTTTTTTGCTCCGGAGGTTGCCGAAAGCGAAAACAGGTGCTTTTGAGGATGGAGTCCGCAGGAAAGCAGAGAGGGCCAAATTGTCTGTGGCATTTGAAAGAGTTCCAGGAAGCAGTGAGAACCAGCATTACTTTTCGCCGCTGGCACCTTGCTGTGGCAGCAAAAGCTGGACGTTTGTCTTTTTTGCTCTGGAGGATGCCGACAGCGAAAAAAGGTGCTTTTGAGGATGGAGTCCGCAGGAAAGCAGAGAGGGCCAAATTGTCTGGGGCATTTGAAAGAGTTCCAGGAGGCAGTGAGAACCAGCATTACTTTTCCCCGCTGGCACCTTTGCTGTGGCAGCAAAAGCTGGACGTTTGTCTTTTTTGCTCCGGAGGCTGCCGAAAGCGAAAACAGGTTCTTTTGAGGATGGAGTCCGCAGGAAAGCAGAGAGGGCCAAATTGTCTGTGGCATTTGAAAGAGTTCCAGGAGACAGTGAGAACCAGCATTACTTTTCCCCGCTGGCACCTTTGCTGTGGCAGCAAAAGCTGGACGTTTGTCTTTTTTGCTCTGGAAACTGCCGAAAGCGAAAACAGGTGCTTTTGAGGATGGAGTCCGCAGGAAAGCAGAGAGGGCCAAATTGTCTGGGGCATTTGAAAGGGTTCCAGGAGGCAGTGAGAACCAGCATTACTTTTCCCCGCTGGCACCTTTGCTGTGGCAGCAAAACCTGGACGTTTGTCTTTTTTGCTCCTGAGGATGCCGAAAGCGAAAACAGGTGCTTTTGAGGATGGAGTCCGCAGGAAAGCAGAGAGGGCCAAATTGTCTGTGGCATTTGAAAGAGTTCCAGGAAGCAGTGAGAACCAGCATTACTTTTCGCCGCTGGCACCTTTGCTGTGGCAGCAAAAGCTGGACGTTTGTCTTTTTTGCTCTGGAGGATGCCGACAGCGAAAAAAGGTGCTTTTGAGGATGGAGTCCGCAGGAAAGCAGAGAGGGCCAAATGGTCTGGGGCATTTGAAAGAGTTCCAGGAGGCAGTGAGAACCAGCATTACTTTTCCTGGCTGGCACCTTTGCTGTGGCAGCAAAAGCTGGACGTTTGTCTTTTTTGCTCCTGAGGATGCCGAAAGCGAAAACAGGTGCTTTTGAGGATGGAGTCCGCAGGAAAGCAGAGAGGGCCAAATTGTCTGGGGCATTTGAAAGGGTTCCAGGAGGCAGTGAGAACCAGCATTACTTTTCCTGGCTGGCACCTTTGCTGTGGCAGCAAAAGCTGGACGTTTGTCTTTTTTGCTCCGGAGGCTGCCGAAAGCGAAAACAGGTGCTTTTGAGGATGGAGTCCGCAAGAAAGAAGAGAGGGCCAAATAGTCTGTGGCATTTGAAAGAGTTCCAGGAGGCAGTGAGAACCAGCATTACTTTTCCCCGCTGGCACCTTTGCTGTGGCAGGAAAACCTGGACGTTTGTCTTTTTTGCTCCGGAGGCTGCCGAAAGCGAAAACAGGTGCTTTTGAGGATGGAGTCCGCAGGAAAGCAGAGAGGGCCAAATTGTCTGTGGCATTTGAAAGAGTTCCTGGAGGCAGTGAGAACCAGCATTACTTTTCCCCGCTGGCACCTTTGCTGTGGCAGCAAAACCTGGACGTTTTTCTTTTTTGCTCTGGAGGCTGCCGAAAGCGAAAACAGGTGCTTTTGAGGATGGAGTCCACAGGAAAGCAGAGAGGGCCAATTGTCTGGGGCATTTGAAAGAGTTCCAGGAGGCAGTGAGAACCAGCATTACTTTTCGCCGCTGGCACCTTTGCTGTGGCAGCAAAAGCTGGACTTTTGTCTTTTTTGCTCCAAACACTGCCGAAAGCGAAAACAGGTGCTTTTGAGGATGGAGTCCGCAGGAAAGCAGAGAGGGCCAAATTGTCTGGGGCATTTGAAAGGGTTCCAGGAGGCAGTGAGAACCAGCATTACTTTTCCCCGCTGGCACCTTTGCTGTGGCAGCAAAACCTGGACGTTTGTCTTTTTTGCTCCGGAGGCTGCCGAAAGCGAAAACAGGTGCTTTTGAGGATGGAGTCCGCAGGAAAGCAGAGAGGGCCAAATTGTCTGGGGCATTTGAAAGGGTTCCAGGAGGCAGTGAGAACCAGCATTACTTTTCCCCGCTGGCACCTTTGCTGTGGCAGCAAAAGCTGGACGTTTGTCTTTTTTGCTCCGGAGGCTGCCGAAAGCGAAAACAGGTGGTTTTGGGGATGGAGTCCGCAAGAAAGAAGAGAGGGCCAAATAGTCTGTGGCATTTGAAAGAGTTCCAGGAGGCCGTGATAACCAGCATTACTTTTCCCCGCTGGCACCTTTGCTGTGGCAGGAAAACCTGGACGTTTGTCTTTTTTGCTCCGGAGGCTGCCGAAAGCGAAAACAGGTGCTTTTGAGGATGGAGTCCGCAGGAAAGCAGAGAGGGCCAAATTGTCTGTGGCATTTGAAAGAGTTCCTGGAGGCAGTGAGAACCAGCATTACTTTTCCCCGCTGGCACCTTTGCTGTGGCAGCAAAACCTGGACGTTTTTCTTTTTTGCTCCGGAGGCTGCCGAAAGCTAAAACAGGTGCTTTTGAGGATGGAGTCCGCAGGAAAGCAGAGAGGGCCAAATTGTCTGTGGCATTTGAAGAGGTTGCAGGAGGCAGTGAGAACCAGCATTACTTTTCCCCGCTGGCACCTTTGCTGTGGCAGCAAAACCTGGACGTTTGTCTTTTTTGATCCGGAGGTTGCCGAAAGCGAAAACAGGTGCTTTTGAGGATGGAGTCCGCAGGAAAGCAGAGAGGGCCAAATTGTCTGTGGCATTTGAAAGAGTTCCAGGAAGCAGTGAGAACCAGCATTACTTTTCGCCGCTGGCACCTTTGCTGTGGCAGCAAAAGCTGGACGTTTGTCTTTTTTGCTCTGGAGGATGCCGACAGCGAAAAAAGGTGCTTTTGAGGATGGAGTCCGCAGGAAAGCAGAGAGGGCCAAATTGTCTGGGGCATTTGAAAGGGTTCCAGGAGGCAGTGAGAACCAGCATTACTTTTCCCCGCTGGCACCTTTGCTGTGGCAGCAAAACCTGGACGTTTTTCTTTTTTGCTCTGGAGGCTGCCGAAAGCGAAAACAGGTGCTTTTGAGGATGGAGTCCGCAGGAAAGCAGAGAGGGCCAAATTGTCTGGGGCATTTGAAAGAGTTCCAGGAGGCAGTGAGAACCAGCATTACTTTTCGCCGCTGGCACCTTTGCTGTGGCAGCAAAAGCTGGACTTTTGTCTTTTTTGCTCCAAACACTGCCGAAAGCGAAAACAGGTGCTTTTGAGGATGGAGTCCGCAGGAAAGCAGAGAGGGCCAAATTGTCTGGGGCATTTGAAAGGGTTCCAGGAGGCAGTGAGAACCAGCATTACTTTTCCCCGCTGGCACCTTTGCTGTGGCAGGAAAACCTGGACGTTTGTCTTTTTTGCTCCGGAGGCTGCCGAAAGCGAAAACAGGTGCTTTTGAGGATGGAGTCCGCAGGAAAGCAGAGAGGGCCAAATTGTCTGTGGCATTTGAAAGAGTTCCTGGAGGCAGTGAGAACCAGCATTACTTTTCCCCGCTGGCACCTTTGCTGTGGCAGCAAAACCTGGACGTTTTTCTTTTTTGCTCCGGAGGCTGCCGAAAGCTAAAACAGGTGCTTTTGAGGATGGAGTCCGCAGGAAAGCAGAGAGGGCCAAATTGTCTGTGGCATTTGAAGAGGTTCCAGGAGGCAGTGAGAACCAGCATTACTTTTCGCCGCTGGCACCTTTGCTGTGGCAGCAAAACCTGGACGTTTGTCTTTTTTGATCCGGAGGTTGCCGAAAGCGAAAACAGGTGCTTTTGAGGATGGAGTCCGCAGGAAAGCAGAGAGGGCCAAATTGTCTGTGGCATTTGAAAGAGTTCCAGGAAGCAGTGAGAACCAGCATTACTTTTCGCCGCTGGCACCTTTGCTGTGGCAGCAAAAGCTGGACGTTTGTCTTTTTTGCTCTGGAGGATGCCGACAGCGAAAAAAGGTGCTTTTGAGGATGGAGTCCGCAGGAGAGCAGAGAGGGCCAAATTGTCTGGGGCATTTGAAAGGGTTCCAGGAGGCAGTGAGAACCAGCATTACTTTTCCCCGCTGGCACCTTTGCTGTGGCAGCAAAACCTGGACGTTTTTCTTTTTTGCTCTGGAGGCTGCCGAAAGCGAAAACAGGTGCTTTTGAGGATGGAGTCCGCAGGAAAGCAGAGAGGGCCAAATTGTCTGGGGCATTTGAAAGAGTTCCAGGAGGCAGTGAGAACCAGCATTACTTTTCCCCGCTGGCACCTTTGCTGTGGCAGCAAAAGCTGGACGTTTGTCTTTTTTGCTCCAAACACTGCCGAAAGCGAAAACAGGTGCTTTTGAGGATGGAGTCCGCAGGAAAGCAGAGAGGGCCAAATTGTCTGGGGCATTTGAAAGGGTTCCAGGAGGCAGTGAGGACCAGCATTACTTTTCCCCGCTGGCACCTTTGCTGTGGCAGCAAAACCTGGACGTTTGTCTTTTTTGCTCCGGAGGCTGCCGAAAGCGAAAAAAGGTGCTTTTGAGGATGGAGTCCGCAGGAAAGCAGAGAGGGCCAAATTGTCTGGGGCATTTGAAAGGGTTCCAGGAGGCAGTGAGAACCAGCATTACTTTTCCTGGCTGGCACCTTTGCTGTGGCAGCAAAAGCTGGACGTTTGTCTTTTTTGCTCCTGAGGATGCCGAAAGCGAAAACAGGTGCTTTTGAGGATGGAGTCCGCAGGAAAGCAGAGAGGGCAAAATTGTCTGGGGCATTTGAAAGGGTTCCAGGAGGCAGTGAGAACCAGCATTACTTTTCCCCGCTGGCACCTTTGCTGTGGCAGCAAAAGCTGGACGTTTGTCTTTTTTGCTCCGGAGGCTGCCGAAAGCGAAAACAGGTGCTTTTGAGGATGGAGTCCGCAAGAAAGAAGAGAGTGCCAAATAGTCTGTGGCATTTGAAAGAGTTCCAGGAGGCCGTGATAACCAGCATTACTTTTCCCCGCTGGCACCTTTGCTGTGGCAGGAAAACCTGGACGTTTGTCTTTTTTGCTCCGGAGGCTGCCGAAAGCGAAAACAGGTGCTTTTGAGGATGGAGTCCGCAGGAAAGCAGAGAGGGCCAAATTGTCTGTGGCATTTGAAAGAGTTCCAGGAAGCAGTGAGAACCAGCATTACTTTTCCCCGCTGGCACCTTTGCTGTGGCAGCAAAACCTGGACGTTTTTCTTTTTTGCTCTGGAGGATGCCGACAGCGAAAAAAGGTGCTTTTGAGGATGGAGTCCGCAGGAGAGCAGAGAGGGCCAAATTGTCTGGGGCATTTGAAAGGGTTCCAGGAGGCAGTGAGAACCAGCATTACTTTTCCCCGCTGGCACCTTTGCTGTGGCAGCAAAACCTGGACGTTTTTCTTTTTTGCTCTGGAGGCTGCCGAAAGCGAAAACAGGTGCTTTTGAGGATGGAGTCCGCAGGAAAGCAGAGAGGGCCAAATTGTCTGGGGCATTTGAAAGAGTTCCAGGAGGCAGTGAGAACCAGCATTACTTTTCCCCGCTGGCACCTTTGCTGTGGCAGCAAAAGCTGGACGTTTGTCTTTTTTGCTCCAAACACTGCCGAAAGCGAAAACAGGTGCTTTTGAGGATGGAGTCCGCAGGAAAGCAGAGAGGGCCAAATTGTCTGGGGCATTTGAAAGGGTTCCAGGAGGCAGTGAGGACCAGCATTACTTTTCCCCGCTGGCACCTTTGCTGTGGCAGCAAAACCTGGACGTTTGTCTTTTTTGCTCCGGAGGCTGCCGAAAGCGAAAACAGGTGCTTTTGAGGATGGAGTCCGCAGGAAAGCAGAGAGGGCCAAATTGTCTGGGGCATTTGAAAGGGTTCCAGGAGGCAGTGAGAACCAGCATTACTTTTCCTGGCTGGCACCTTTGCTGTGGCAGCAAAAGCTGGACGTTTGTCTTTTTTGCTCCTGAGGATGCCGAAAGCGAAAACAGGTGCTTTTGAGGATGGAGTCCGCAGGAAAGCAGAGAGGGCAAAATTGTCTGGGGCATTTGAAAGGGTTCCAGGAGGCAGTGAGAACCAGCATTACTTTTCCCCGCTGGCACCTTTGCTGTGGCAGCAAAAGCTGGACGTTTGTCTTTTTTGCTCCGGAGGCTGCCGAAAGCGAAAACAGGTGCTTTTGAGGATGGAGTCCGCAAGAAAGAAGAGAGGGCCAAATAGTCTGTGGCATTTGAAAGAGTTCCAGGAGGCCGTGATAACCAGCATTACTTTTCCCCGCTGGCACCTTTGCTGTGGCAGGAAAACCTGGACGTTTGTCTTTTTTGCTCCGGAGGCTGCCGAAATCGAAAACAGGTGCTTTTGAGGATGGAGTCCGCAGGAAAGCAGAGAGGGCTAAATTGTCTGGGGCATTTGAAAGGGTTCCAGGAGGCAGTGAGAACCAGCATTACTTTTCCCGGCTGGCACATTTGCTGTGGCAGCAAAAGCTGGACGTTTGTCTTTTTTGCTCCGGAGGTTGCCGAAAGCGAAAACAGGTGCTTTTGAGGATGGAGTCCGCAGGAAAGCAGAGAGGGCCAAATTGTCTGTGGCATTTGAAGAGGTTCCAGGAGGCAATGAGAACCAGCATTACTTTTCGCCGCTGGCACCTTTGCTGTGGCAGCAAAACCTGGACGTTTGTCTTTTTTATTCTGGAGGCTGCCGAAAGCGAAAACAGGTGCTTTTGAGGATGGAGTCCGCAGGAAAGCAGAGAGGGCCAAATTGTCTGGGGCATTTGAAGAGGTTCCAGGAGGCAATGAGGACCAGCATCACTTTTCCCGGCTGGCACCTTTGCTGTGGCAGCAAAAGCTGGACGTTTGTCTTTTTACCACCGGAGGGCGCCGAAAGTGAAAAAAGGCGCCTTTGAGGATAGAGTCCGCAGGAAAGCAGAGAGGGCCAAATGGTCTGGGGCATTTGAAGGGGTTCCAGGAGGCAGTGAGAACCAGCATTACTTTTCCCCGCTGGCACCTTTGCTGTGGCAGCAAAACCTGGACGTTTTTCTTTTTTGCTCCGGAGGCTGCCGAAAGCTAAAACAGGTGCTTTTGAGGATGGAGTCCGCAGGAAAGCAGAGAGGGCCAAATTGTCTGTGGCATTTGAAGAGGTTCCAGGAGGCAGTGAGAACCAGCATTACTTTTCGCCGCTGGCACCTTTGCTGTGGCAGCAAAACCTGGACGTTTGTCTTTTTTGATCCGGAGGTTGCCGAAAGCTAAAACAGGTGCTTTTGAGGATGGAGTCCGCAGGAAAGCAGAGAGGGCCAAATTGTCTGTGGCATTTGAAAGAGTTCCAGGAAGCAGTGAGAACCAGCATTACTTTTCGCCGCTGGCACCTTTGCTGTGGCAGCAAAAGCTGGACGTTTGTCTTTTTTGGTCCGGAGGATGCCGACAGCGAAAAAAGGTGCTTTTGAGGATGGAGTCCGCAGGAAAGCAGAGAGGGCCAAATGGTCTGAGGCATTTGAAAGGGTTCCAGGAGGCAGTGAGAACCAGCATTACTTTTCCCGGCTGGCACCTTTGCTGTGGCAGCAAAAGCTGGACGTTTGTCTTTTTTGCTCCGGAGGTTGCCGAAAGCGAAAACAGGTGCTTTTGAGGATGGAGTCCGCAGGAAAGCAGAGAGGGCCAAATTGTCTGGGGCATTTGAAAGGGTTCCAGGAGGCAGTGAGAACCAGCATTACTTTTCCCCGCTGGCACCTTTGCTGTGGCAGCAAAAGCTGGACGTTTGTCTTGTTTGCTCCTGAGGATGCCGAAAGCGAAAACAGGTGCTTTTGAGGATGGAGTCCGCAGGAAAGCAGAGAGGGCCAAATTGTCTGTGGCATTTGAAAGGGTTCCAGGAGGCAGTGAGAATCAGCATTACTTTTCCTGGCTGGCACCTTTGCTGTGGCAGCAAAAGCTGGACGTTTGTCTTTTTTGCTCCTGAGGATGCCGAAAGCGAAAACAGGTGCTTTTGAGGATGGAGTCCGCAGGAAAGCAGAGAGGGCAAAATTGTCTGGGGCATTTGAAAGGGTTCCAGGAGGCAGTGAGAACCAGCATTACTTTTCCCCGCTGGCACCTTTGCTGTGGCAGCAAAAGCTGGACGTTTGTCTTTTTTGCTCCGGAGGCTGCCGAAAGCGAAAACAGGTGCTTTTGAGGATGGAGTCCGCAAGAAAGAAGAGAGGGCCAAATAGTCTGTGGCATTTGAAAGAGTTCCAGGAGGCAGTGAGAACCAGCATTACTTTTCCCCGCTGGCACCTTTGCTGTGGCAGGAAAACCTGGACGTTTGTCTTTTTTGCTCCGGAGGCTGCCGAAAGCGAAAACAGGTGCTTTTGAGGATGGAGTCCGCAGGAAAGCAGAGAGGGCCAAATTGTCTGTGGCATTTGAAAGAGTTCCTGGAGGCAGTGAGAACCAGCATTACTTTTCCCCGCTGGCACCTTTGCTGTGGCAGCAAAACCTGGACGTTTTTCTTTTTTGCTCTGGAGGCTGCCGAAAGCGAAAACAGGTGCTTTTGAGGATGGAGTCCACAGGAAAGCAGAGAGGGCCAATTGTCTGGGGCATTTGAAAGGGTTCCAGGAGGCAGTGAGAACCAGCATTACTTTTCGCCGCTGGCACCTTTGCTGTGGCAGCAAAACCTGGACGTTTGTCTTTTTTGATCCGGAGGTTGCCGAAAGCGAAAACAGGTGCTTTTGAGGATGGAGTCCGCAGGAAAGCAGAGAGGGCCAAATTGTCTGTGGCATTTGAAAGAGTTCCAGGAAGCAGTGAGAACCAGCATTACTTTTCGCCGCTGGCACCTTTGCTGTGGCAGCAAAAGCTGGACGTTTGTCTTTTTTGCTCCAAACACTGCCGAAAGCGAAAACAGGTGCTTTTGAGGATGGAGTCCGCAGGAAAGCAGAGAGGGCCAAATTGTCTGGGGCATTTGAAAGGGTTCCAGGAGGCAGTGAGAACCAGCATTACTTTTCCCCGCTGGCACCTTTGCTGTGGCAGCAAAAGCTGGACGTTTGTCTTTTTTGCTCCGGAGGCTGCCGAAAGCGAAAACAGGTGCTTTTGGGGATGGAGTCCGCAAGAAAGAAGAGAGGGCCAAATAGTCTGTGGCATTTGAAAGAGTTCCAGGAGGCCGTGATAACCAGCATTACTTTTCCCCGCTGGCACCTTTGCTGTGGCAGGAAAACCTGGACGTTTGTCTTTTTTGCTCCGGAGGCTGCCGAAAGCGAAAACAGGTGCTTTTGAGGATGGAGTCCGCAGGAAAGCAGAGAGGGCCAAATTGTCTGGGGCATTTGAAAGAGTTCCTGGAGGCAGTGAGAACCAGCATTACTTTTCCCCGCTGGCACCTTTGCTGTGGCAGCAAAACCTGGACGTTTTTCTTTTTTGCTCCGGAGGCTGCCGAAAGCTAAAACAGGTGCTTTTGAGGATGGAGTCCGCAGGAAAGCAGAGAGGGCCAAATTGTCTGTGGCATTTGAAGAGGTTCCAGGAGGCAGTGAGAACCAGCATTACTTTTCCCCGATGGCACCTTTGCTGTGGCAGCAAAACCTGGACGTTTGTCTTTTTTGATCCGGAGGTTGCCAAAAGCGAAAACAGGTGCTTTTGAGGATGGAGTCCGCAGGAAAGCAGAGAGGGCCAAATTGTCTGTGGCATTTGAAAGAGTTCCAGGAAGCAGTGAGAACCAGCATTACTTTTCGCCGCTGGCACCTTTGCTGTGGCAGCAAAAGCTGGACGTTTGTCTTTTTTGCTCTGGAGGATGCCGACAGCGAAAAAAGGTGCTTTTGAGGATGGAGTCCGCAGGAAAGCAGAGAGGGCCAAATTTTCTGGGGCATTTGAAAGGGTTCCAGGAGGCAGTGAGAACCAGCATTACTTTTCCCCGCTGGCACCTTTGCTGTGGCAGCAAAACCTGGACGTTTTTCTTTTTTGCTCTGGAGGCTGCCGAAAGCGAAAACAGGTGCTTTTGAGGATGGAGTCCGCAGGAAAGCAGAGAGGGCCAAATTGTCTGGGGCATTTGAAAGAGTTCCAGGAGGCAGTGAGAACCAGCATTACTTTTCGCCGCTGGCACCTTTGCTGTGGCAGCAAAAGCTGGACTTTTGTCTTTTTTGCTCCAAACACTGCCGAAAGCTAAAACAGGTGCTTTTGAGGATGGAGTCCGCAGGAAAGCAGAGAGGGCCAAATTGTCTGGGGCATTTGAAAGGGTTCCAGGAGGCAGTGAGAACCAGCATTACTTTTCCCGGCTGGCACCTTTGCTGTGGCAGGAAAACCTGGACGTTTGTCTTTTTTGCTCCGGAGGCTGCCGAAAGCGAAAACAGGTGCTTTTGAGGATGGAGTCCGCAGGAAAGCAGAGAGGGCCAAATTGTCTGGGGCATTTGAAAGAGTTCCTGGAGGCAGTGAGAACCAGCATTACTTTTCGCCGCTGGCACCTTTGCTGTGGCAGCAAAACCTGGACGTTTTTCTTTTTTGCTCCGGAGGCTGCCGAAAGCTAAAACAGGTGCTTTTGAGGATGGAGTCCGCAGGAAAGCAGAGAGGGCCAAATTGTCTGTGGCATTTGAAGAGGTTCCAGGAGGCAGTGAGAACCAGCATTACTTTTCGCCGCTGGCACCTTTGCTGTGGCAGCAAAACCTGGACGTTTGTCTTTTTTGATCCGGAGGTTGCCGAAAGCGAAAACAGGTGCTTTTGAGGATGGAGTCCGCAGGAAAGCAGAGAGGGCCAAATTGTCTGTGGCATTTGAAAGAGTTCCAGGAAGCAGTGAGAACCAGCATTACTTTTCGCCGCTGGCACCTTTGCTGTGGCAGCAAAAGCTGGACGTTTGTCTTTTTTGCTCTGGAGGATGCCGACAGCGAAAAAAGGTGCTTTTGAGGATGGAGTCCGCAGGAGAGCAGAGAGGGCCAAATTGTCTGGGGCATTTGAAAGGGTTCCAGGAGGCAGTGAGAACCAGCATTACTTTTCCCCGCTGGCACCTTTGCTGTGGCAGCAAAACCTGGACGTTTTTCTTTTTTGCTCTGGAGGCTGCCGAAAGCGAAAACAGGTGCTTTTGAGGATGGAGTCCGCAGGAAAGCAGAAAGGGCCAAATTGTCTGGGGCATTTGAAAGAGTTCCAGGAGGCAGTGAGAACCAGCATTACTTTTCCCCGCTGGCACCTTTGCTGTGGCAGCAAAAGCTGGACGTTTGTCTTTTTTGCTCCAAACACTGCCGAAAGCGAAAACAGGTGCTTTTGAGGATGGAGTCCGCAGGAAAGCAGAGAGGGCAAAATTGTCTGGGGCATTTGAAAGGGTTCCAGGAGGCAGTGAGAACCAGCATTACTTTTCCCCGCTGGCACCTTTGCTGTGGCAGCAAAAGCTGGACGTTTGTCTTTTTTGCTCCGGAGGCTGCCGAAAGCGAAAACAGGTGCTTTTGAGGATGGAGTCCGCAAGAAAGAAGAGAGGGCCAAATAGTCTGTGGCATTTGAAAGAGTTCCAGGAGGCCGTGATAACCAGCATTACTTTTCCCCGCTGGCACCTTTGCTGTGGCAGGAAAACCTGGACGTTTGTCTTTTTTGCTCCGGAGGCTGCCGAAAGCGAAAACAGGTGCATTTGAGGATGGAGTCCGCAGGAAAGCAGAGAGGGCTAAATTGTCTGGGGCATTTGAAAGGGTTCCAGGAGGCAGTGAGAACCAGCATTACTTTTCCCGGCTGGCACATTTGCTGTGGCAGCAAAAGCTGGACGTTTGTCTTTTTTGCTCCGGAGGTTGCCGAAAGCGAAAACAGGTGCTTTTGAGGATGGAGTCCGCAGGAAAGCAGAGAGGGCCAAATTGTCTGTGGCATTTGAAGAGGTTCCAGGAGGCAATGAGAACCAGCATTACTTTTCGCCGCTGGCACCTTTGCTGTGGCAGCAAAACCTGGACGATTGTCTTTTTTATTCTGGAGGCTGCCGAAAGCGAAAACAGGTGCTTTTGAGGATGGAGTCCGCAGGAAAGCAGAGAGGGCCAAATTGTCTGGGGCATTTGAAGAGGTTCCAGGAGGCAATGAGGACCAGCATCACTTTTCCCGGCTGGCACCTTTGCTGTGGCAGCAAAAGCTGGACGTTTGTCTTTTTACCACCGGAGGGCGCCGAAAGTGAAAAAAGGCGCTTTTGAGGATAGAGTCCGCAGGAAAGCAGAGAGGGCCAAATGGTCTGGGGCATTTGAAGGGGTTCCAGGAGGCAGTGAGAACCAGCATTACTTTTCCCCGCTGGCACCTTTGCTGTGGCAGCAAAAGCTGGACGTTTGTCTTTTTTGCTCCTGAGGATGCCGAAAGCGAAAACAGGTGCTTTTGAGGATGGAGTCCGCAGGAAAGCAGAGAGGGCCAAATTGTCTGTGGCATTTGAAGAGGTTCCAGGAGGCAGTGAGAACCAGCATTACTTTTCGCCGCTGGCACCTTTGCTGTGGCAGCAAAACCTGGACGTTTGTCTTTTTTGATCCGGAGGTTGCCGAAAGCGAAAACAGGTGCTTTTGAGGATGGAGTCCGCAGGAAAGCAGAGAGGGCCAAATTGTCTGTGGCATTTGAAAGAGTTCCAGGAAGCAGTGAGAACCAGCATTACTTTTCGCCGCTGGCACCTTTGCTGTGGCAGCAAAAGCTGGACGTTTGTCTTTTTTGCTCTGGAGGATGCCGACAGCGAAAAAAGGTGCTTTTGAGGATGGAGTCCGCAGGAAAGCAGAGAGGGCAAAATTGTCTGGGGCATTTGAAAGGGTTCCAGGAGGCAGTGAGAACCAGCATTACTTTTCCCCGCTGGCACCTTTGCTGTGGCAGCAAAAGCTGGACGTTTGTCTTTTTTGCTCCGGAGGCTGCCGAAAGCGAAAACAGGTGCTTTTGGGGATGGAGTCCGCAAGAAAGAAGAGAGGGCCAAATAGTCTGTGGCATTTGAAAGAGTTCCAGGAGGCCGTGATAACCAGCATTACTTTTCCCCGCTGGCACCTTTGCTGTGGCAGGAAAACCTGGACGTTTGTCTTTTTTGCTCCGGAGGCTGCCGAAAGCGAAAACAGGTGCTTTTGAGGATGGAGTCCGCAGGAAAGCAGAGAGGGCCAAATTGTCTGGGGCATTTGAAAGAGTTCCAGGAGGCAGTGAGAACCAGCATTACTTTTCCCCGCTGGCACCTTTGCTGTGGCAGCAAAAGCTGGACGTTTGTCTTTTTTGCTCCAAACACTGCCGAAAGCGAAAACAGGTGCTTTTGAGGATGGAGTCCGCAGGAAAGCAGAGAGGGCCAAATTGTCTGGGGCATTTGAAAGGGTTCCAGGAGGCAGTGAGGACCAGCATCACTTTTCCCCGCTGGCACCTTTGCTGTGGCAGCAAAACCTGGACGTTTGTCTTTTTTGCTCCGGAGGCTGCCGAAAGCGAAAAAAGGTGCTTTTGAGGATGGAGTCCGCAGGAAAGCAGAGAGGGCCAAATTGTCTGGGGCATTTGAAAGGGTTCCAGGAGGCAGTGAGAACCAGCATTACTTTTCCTGGCTGGCACCTTTGCTGTGGCAGCAAAAGCTGGACGTTTGTCTTTTTTGCTCCTGAGGATGCCGAAAGCGAAAACAGGTGCTTTTGAGGATGGAGTCCGCAGGAAAGCAGAGAGGGCAAAATTGTCTGGGGCATTTGAAAGGGTTCCAGGAGGCAGTGAGAACCAGCATTACTTTTCGCCGCTGGCACCTTTGCTGTGGCAGCAAAAGCTGGACGTTTGTCTTTTTTGCTCCGGAGGCTGCCGAAAGCGAAAACAGGTGCTTTTGAGGATGGAGTCCGCAAGAAAGAAGAGAGGGCCAAATAGTCTGTGGCATTTGAAAGAGTTCCAGGAGGCCGTGATAACCAGCATTACTTTTCCCCGCTGGCACCTTTGCTGTGGCAGCAAAACCTGGACGTTTGTCTTTTTTGCTCCGGAGGCTGCCGAAATCGAAAACAGGTGCTTTTGAGGATGGAGTCCGCAGGAAAGCAGAGAGGGCTAAATTGTCTGGGGCATTTGAAAGGGTTCCAGGAGGCAGTGAGAACCAGCATTACTTTTCCCGGCTGGCACATTTGCTGTGGCAGCAAAACGTGGACGTTTGTCTTTTTTGCTCCGGAGGTTGCCGAAAGCGAAAACAGGTGCTTTTGAGGATGGAGTCCGCAGGAAAGCAGAGAGGGCCAAATTGTCTGTGGCATTTGAAGAGGTTCCAGGAGGCAATGAGAACCAGCATTACTTTTCGCCGCTGGCACCTTTGCTGTGGCAGCAAAACCTGGACGTTTGTCTTTTTTATTCTGGAGGCTGCCGAAAGCGAAAACAGGTGCTTTTGAGGATGGAGTCCGCAGGAAAGCAGAGAGGGCCAAATTGTCTGGGGCATTTGAAGAGGTTCCAGGAGGCAATGAGGACCAGCATCACTTTTCCCGGCTGGCACCTTTGCTGTGGCAGCAAAAGCTGGACGTTTGTCTTTTTACCACCGGAGGGCGCCGAAAGTGAAAAAAAACGCTTTTGAGGATAGAGTCCGCAGGAAAGCAGAGAGGGCCAAATGGTCTGGGGCATTTGAAGGGGTTCCAGGAGGCAGTGAGAACCAGCATTACTTTTCCCCGCTGGCACCTTTGCTGTGGCAGCAAAACCTGGACGTTTTTCTTTTTTGCTCCGGAGGCTGCCGAAAGCTAAAACAGGTGCTTTTGAGGATGGAGTCCGCAGGAAAGCAGAGAGGGCCAAATTGTCTGTGGCATTTGAAGAGGTTCCAGGAGGCAGTGAGAACCAGCATTACTTTTCCTGGCTGGCACCTTTGCTGTGGCAGCAAAACCTGGACGTTTGTCTTTTTTGATCCGGAGGTTGCCGAAAGCGAAAACAGGTGCTTTTGAGGATGGAGTCCGCAGGAAAGCAGAGAGGGCCAAATTGTCTGTGGCATTTGAAAGAGTTCCAGGAAGCAGTGAGAACCAGCATTACTTTTCGCCGCTGGCACCTTTGCTGTGGCAGCAAAAGCTGGACGTTTGTCTTTTTTGCTCTGGAGGATGCCGACAGCGAAAAAAGGTGCTTTTGAGGATGGAGTCCGCAGGAAAGCAGAGAGGGCCAAATGGTCTGGGGCATTTGAAAGGGTTCCAGGAGGCAGTGAGAACCAGCATTACTTTTCCCCGCTGGCACCTTTGCTGTGGCAGCAAAAGCTGGACGTTTGTCTTTTTTGCTCCGGAGGTTGCCGAAAGCGAAAACAGGTGCTTTTGAGGATGGAGTCCGCAGGAAAGCAGAGAGGGCCAAATTGTCTGGGGCATTTGAAAGGGTTCCAGGAGGCAGTGAGAACCAGCATTACTTTTCCCCGCTGGCACCTTTGCTGTGGCAGCAAAACCTGGACGTTTGTCTTTTTTGCTCCGGAGGCTGCCGAAAGCGAAAACAGGTGCTTTTGAGGATGGAGTCCGCAGGAAAGCAGAGAGGGCCAAATTGTCTGGGGCATTTGAAAGGGTTCCTGGAGGCAGTGAGAACCAGCATTACTTTTCCCCGCTGGCACCTTTGCTGTGGCAGCAAAACCTGGACGTTTTTCTTTTTTGCTCTGGAGGCTGCCGAAAGCGAAAACAGGTGCTTTTGAGGATGGAGTCCACAGGAAAGCAGAGAGGGCCAATTGTCTGGGGCATTTGAAAGAGTTCCAGGAGGCAGTGAGAACCAGCATTACTTTTCGCCGCTGGCACCTTTGCTGTGGCAGCAAAAGCTGGACTTTTGTCTTTTTTGCTCCAAACACTGCCGAAAGCGAAAACAGGTGATTTTGAGGATGGAGTCCGCAGGAAAGCAGAGAGGGCCAAATTGTCTGGGGCATTTGAAAGGGTTCCAGGAGGCAGTGAGAACCAGCATTACTTTTCCCCGCTGGCACCTTTGCTGTGGCAGCAAAAGCTGGACGTTTGTCTTTTTTGCTCCGGAGGCTGCCGAAAGCGAAAACAGGTGCTTTTGAGGATGGAGTCCGCAGGAAAGCAGAGAGGGCCAAATTGTCTGGGGCATTTGAAAGGGTTCCAGGAGGCAGTGAGAACCAGCATTACTTTTCCTGGCTGGCACCTTTGCTGTGGCAGCAAAAGCTGGACGTTTGTCTTTTTTGCTCCTGAGGATGCCGAAAGCGAAAACAGGTGCTTTTGAGGATGGAGTCCGCAGGAAAGCAGAGAGGGCCAAATTGTCTGTGGCATTTGAAAGGGTTCCAGGAGGCAGTGAGAACCAGCATTACTTTTCCCCGCTGGCACCTTTGCTGTGGCAGCAAAAGCTGGACGTTTGTCTTTTTTGCTCCGGAGGCTGCCGAAAGCGAAAACAGGTGCTTTTGGGGATGGAGTCCGCAAGAAAGAAGAGAGGGCCAAATAGTCTGTGGCATTTGAAAGTGTTCCAGGAGGCCGTGATAACCAGCATTACTTTTCCCCGCTGGCACCTTTGCTGTGGCAGGAAAACCTGGACGTTTGTCTTTTTTGCTCCGGAGGCTGCCGAAAGCGAAAACAGGTGCTTTTGAGGATGCAGTCCGCAGGAAAGCAGAGAGGGCCAAATTGTCTGTGGCATTTGAAAGAGTTCCTGGAGGCAGTGAGAACCAGCATTACTTTTCCCCGCTGGCACCTTTGCTGTGGCAGCAAAACCTGGACGTTTTTCTTTTTTGCTCCTGAGGATGCCGAAAGCTAAAACAGGTGCTTTTGAGGATGGAGTCCGCAGGAAAGCAGAGAGGGCCAAATTGTCTGTGGCATTTGAAGAGGTTCCAGGAGGCAGTGAGAACCAGCATTACTTTTCGCCGCTGGCACCGTTGCTGTGGCAGCAAAACCTGGACGTTTGTCTTTTTTGATCCGGAGGTTGCCGAAAGCGAAAACAGGTGCTTTTGAGGATGGAGTCCGCAGGAAAGCAGAGAGGGCCAAATTGTCTGGGGCATTTGAAAGAGTTCCTGGAGGCAGTGAGAACCAGCATTACTTTTCGCCGCTGGCACCTTTGCTGTGGCAGGAAAAGCTGGACTTTTGTCTTTTTTGCTCCAAACACTGCCGAAAGCGAAAACAGGTGCTTTTGAGGATGGAGTCCGCAGGAAAGCAGAGAGGGCCAAATTGTCTGGGGCATTTGAAAGGGTTCCAGGAGGCAGTGAGAACCAGCATTACTTTTCCCCGCTGGCACCTTTGCTGTGGCAGGAAAACCTGGACGTTTGTCTTTTTTGCTCCGGAGGCTGCCGAAAGCGAAAACAGGTGCTTTTGAGGATGGAGTCCGCAGGAAAGCAGAGAGGGCCAAATTGTCTGTGGCATTTGAAAGAGTTCCTGGAGGCAGTGAGAACCAGCATTACTTTTCCCCGCTGGCACCTTTGCTGTGGCAGCAAAACCTGGACGTTTTTCTTTTTTGCTCCGGAGGCTGCCGAAAGCTAAAACAGGTGCTTTTGAGGATGGAGTCCGCAGGAAAGCAGAGAGGGCCAAATTGTCTGTGGCATTTGAAGAGGTTCCAGGAGGCAATGAGAACCAGCATTACTTTTCGCCGCTGGCACCTTTGCTGTGGCAGCAAAAGCTGGACTTTTGTCTTTTTTGCTCCAAACACTGCCGAAAGCGAAAACAGGTGCTTTTGAGGATGGAGTCCGCAGGAAAGCAGAGAGGGCCAAATTGTCTGGGGCATTTGAAAGGGTTCCAGGAGGCAGTGAGAACCAGCATTACTTTTCCCCGCTGGCACCTTTGCTGTGGCAGCAAAACCTGGACGTTTGTCTTTTTTGCTCCGGAGGCTGCCGAAAGCGAAAACAGGTGCTTTTGAGGATGGAGTCCGCAGGAAAGCAGAGAGGGCCAAATTGTCTGGGGCATTTGAAAGGGTTCCAGGAGGCAGTGAGAACCAGCATTACTTTTCCTGGCTGGCACCTTTGCTGTGGCAGCAAAAGCTGGACGTTTGTCTTTTTTGCTCCTGAGGATGCCGAAAGCGAAAACAGGTGCTTTTGAGGATGGAGTCCGCAGGAAAGCAGAGAGGGCAAAATTGTCTGGGGCATTTGAAAGGGTTCCAGGAGGCAGTGAGAACCAGCATTACTTTTCCCCGCTGGCACCTTTGCTGTGGCAGCAAAAGCTGGACGTTTGTCTTTTTTGCTCCGGAGGCTGCCGAAAGCGAAAACAGGTGCCGCAGGAAAGCAGAGAGGGCCAAATTGTCTGGGGCATTTGAAAGAGTTCCAGGAGGCCGTGATAACCAGCATTACTTTTCCCCGCTGGCACCTTTGCTGTGGCAGGAAAACCTGGACGTTTGTCTTTTTTGCTCCGGAGGCTGCCGAAAGCGAAAACAGGTGCTTTTGAGGATGGAGTTCGCAGGAAAGCAGAGAGGGCAAAATTGTCTGGGGCATTTGAAAGGGTTCCAGGAGGCAGTGAGAACCAGCATTACTTTTCCCGGCTGGCACATTTGCTGTGGCAGCAAAAGCTGGACGTTTGTCTTTTTTGCTCCGGAGGTTGCCGAAAGCGAAAACAGGTGCTTTTGAGGATGGAGTCCGCAGGAAAGCAGAGAGGGCCAAATTGTCTGTGGCATTTGAAGAGGTTCCAGGAGGCAATGAGGACCAGCATTACTTTTCGCCGCTGGCACCTTTGCTGTGGCAGCAAAACCTGGACGTTTGTCTTTTTTGCTCCGGAGGCTGCCGAAAGCGAAAACAGGTGCTTTTGAGGATGGAGTCCGCAGGAAAGCAGAGAGGGCCAAATTGTCTGGGGCATTTGAAGAGGTTCCAGGAGGCAATGAGGACCAGCATCACTTTTCCCGGCTGGCACCTTTGCTGTGGCAGCAAAAGCTGGACGTTTGTCTTTTTACCACCGGAGGGCGCCGAAAGTGAAAAAAGGCGCTTTTGAGGATAGAGTCCGCAGGAAAGCAGAGAGGGCCAAATGGTCTGGGGCATTTGAAGTGGTTCCAGGAGGCAGTGAGTACCAGCATTACTTTTCCCCGCTGGCACCTTTGCTGTGGCAGGAAAAGCTGGACGTTTGTCTTTTTTGCTCTGGAAACTGCCGAAAGCGAAAACAGGTGCTTTTGAGGATGCAGTCCGCAGGAAAGCAGAGAGGGCCAAATTGTCTGTGGCATTTGAAAGGGTTCCAGGCGGCAGTGAGAACCAGCATTACTTTTCCCCGCTGGCACATTTGCTGTGGCAGCAAAACCTGGACGTTTGTCTTTTTTGCTCCTGAGGATGCCGAAAGCGAAAACAGGTGCTTTTGAGGATGGAGTCCGCAGAAAAGCAGAGAGGGCCAAATTGTCTGGGGCATTTGAAAGAGTTCCAGGAGGCAGTGAGAACCAGCATTACTTTTCCCGGCTGGCACCTTTGCTGTGGCAGCAAAAGCTGGACGCTTGTCTTTTTTGCTCCGGAGGCTGCCGAAAGCGAAAACAGGTGCTTTTGAGGATGGAGTCCGCAGGAAAGCAGAGAGGGCCAAATTGTCTGGGGCATTTGAAAGGGTTCCAGGAGGCAGTGAGAACCAGCATTACTTTTCCCCGCTGGCACCTTTGCTGTGGCAGGAAAAGCTGGACGTTTGTCTTTTTTGCTCTGGAAACTGCCGAAAGCGAAAACAGGTGCTTTTGAGGATGCAGTCCGCAGGAAAGCAGAGAGGGCCAAATTGTCTATGGCATTTGAAAGGGTTCCAGGCGGCAGTGAGAACCAGCATTACTTTTCCCCGCTGGCACCTTTGCTGTGGCAGCAAAACCTGGACGTTTGTCTTTTTTGCTCCTGAGGATGCCGAAAGCGAAAACAGGTGCTTTTGAGGATGGAGTCCGCAGGAAAGCAGAGAGGGCTAAATTGTCTGGGGCATTTGAAAGAGTTCCAGGAGGCAGTGAGAACCAGCATTACTTTTCCCCGCTTGCACCTCTGCTGTGGCAGCAAAACCTGGACGTTTGTCTTTTTTGCTCCGGAGGCTGCCGAAAGCGAAAACAGGTGCTTTTGAGGATGGAGTCCGCAGGAAAGCAGAGAGGGCCAAATTGTCTGGGGCATTTGAAAGAGTTCCAGGAGGCAGTGAGAACCAGCATTACTTTTCCCGGCTGGCACCTTTGCTGTGGCAGCAAAAGCTGGACTTTTGTCTTTTTTGCTCCAAACACTGCCGAAAGCGAAAACAGGTGCTTTTGAGGATGGAGTCCGCAGGAAAGCAGAGAGGGCCAAATTGTCTGGGGCATTTGAAAGGGTTCCAGGAGGCAGTGAGAACCAGCATTACTTTTCCCCGCTGGCACCTTTGCTGTGGCAGCAAAACCTGGACATTTTTCTTTTTTGCTCCGGAGGCTGCCGAAAGCTAAAACAGGTGCTTTTGAGGATGGAGTCCGCAGGAAAGCAGAGAGGGCCAAATTGTCTGTGGCATTTGAAGAGGTTCCAGGAGGCAGTGAGAACCAGCATTACTTTTCGCCGCTGGCACCTTTGCTGTGGCAGCAAAACCTGGACGTTTGTCTTTTTTGATCCGGAGGTTGCCGAAAGCGAAAACAGGTGCTTTTGAGGATGGAGTCCGCAGGAAAGCAGAGAGGGCCAAATTGTCTGGGGCATTTGAAAGAGTTCCAGGAAGCAGTGAGAACCAGCATTACTTTTCGCCGCTGGCACCTTTGCTGTGGCAGCAAAAGCTGGACGTTTGTCTTTTTTGCTCTGGAGGATGCCGACAGCGACAAAAAGGTGCTTTTGAGGATGGAGTCCGCAGGAAAGCAGAGAGGGCCAAATTGTCTGGGGCATTTGAAAGGGTTCCAGGAGGCAGTGAGAACCAGCATTACTTTTCCCCGCTGGCACCTTTGCTGTGGCAGCAAAACCTGGACGTTTTTCTTTTTTGCTCTGGAGGCTGCCGAAAGCGAAAACAGGTGCTTTTGAGGATGGAGTCCGCAGGAAAGCAGAGAGGGCCAAATTGTCTGGGGCATTTGAAAGAGTTCCAGGAGGCAGTGAGAACCAGCATTACTTTTCCCCGCTGGCACCTTTGCTGTGGCAGCAAAACCTGGACTTTTGTCTTTTTTGCTCCAAACACTGCCGAAAGCGAAAACAGGTGCTTTTGAGGATGGAGTCCGCAGGAAAGCAGAGAGGGCCAAATTGTCTGGGGCATTTGAAAGGGTTCCAGGAGGCAGTGAGAACCAGCATTACTTTTCCCCGCTGGCACCTTTGCTGTGGCAGCAAAACCTGGACGTTTGTCTTTTTTGCTCCGGAGGCTGCCGAAAGCGAAAACAGGTGCTTTTGAGGATGGAGTCCGCAGGAAAGCAGAGAGGGCCAAATTGTCTGGGGCATTTGAAAGGGTTCCAGGAGGCAGTGAGAACCAGCATTACTTTTCCCCGCTGGCACCTTTGCTGTGGCAGGAAAAGCTGGACGTTTGTCTTTTTTGCTCTGGAAACTGCCGAAAGCGAAAACAGGTGCTTTTGAGGATGCAGTCCGCAGGAAAGCAGAGAGGGCCAAATTGTCTATGGCATTTGAAAGGGTTCCAGGCGGCAGTGAGAACCAGCATTACTTTTCCCCGCTGGCACCTTTGCTGTGGCAGCAAAACCTGGACGTTTGTCTTTTTTGCTCCTGAGGATGCCGAAAGCGAAAACAGGTGCTTTTGAGGATGGAGTCCGCAGGAAAGCAGAGAGGGCTAAATTGTCTGGGGCATTTGAAAGAGTTCCAGGAGGCAGTGAGAACCAGCATTACTTTTCCCCGCTTGCACCTCTGCTGTGGCAGCAAAACCTGGACGTTTGTCTTTTTTGCTCCGGAGGCTGCCGAAAGCGAAAACAGGTGCTTTTGAGGATGGAGTCCGCAGGAAAGCAGAGAGGGCCAAATTGTCTGGGGCATTTGAAAGAGTTCCAGGAGGCAGTGAGAACCAGCATTACTTTTCCCGGCTGGCACCTTTGCTGTGGCAGCAAAAGCTGGACGTTTGTCTTTTTTGCTCCGGAGGCTGCCGAAAGCGAAAACAGGTGCTTTTGAGGATGGAGTCCGCAGGAAAGCAGAGAGGGCCAAATTGTCTGTGGCATTTGAAAGGGTTCCAGGAGGCAGTGAGAACCAGCATTACTTTTCCCCGCTGGCACCTTTGCTGTGGCAGCAAAACCTGGACGTTTTTCTTTTTTGCTCCGGAGGCTGCCGAAAGCTAAAAGAGGTGCTTTTGAGGATGGAGTCCGCAGGAAAGCAGAGAGGGCCAAATTGTCTGTGGCATTTGAAGAGGTTCCAGGAGGCAGTGAGAACCAGCATTACTTTTCGCCGCTGGCACCTTTGCTGTGGCAGCAAAACCTGGACGTTTGTCTTTTTTGATCCGGAGGTTGCCGAAAGCGAAAACAGGTGCTTTTGAGGATGGAGTCCGCAGGAAAGCAGAGAGGGCCAAATTGTCTGGGGCATTTGAAAGAGTTCCAGGAGGCAGTGAGAACCAGCATTACTTTTCGCCGCTGGCACCTTTGCTGTGGCAGCAAAAGCTGGACTTTTGTCTTTTTTGCTCCAAACACTGCCGAAAGCGAAAACAGGTGCTTTTGAGGATGGAGTCCGCAGGAAAGCAGAGAGGGCCAAATTGTCTGTGGCATTTGAAAGGGTTCCAGGAGGCAGTGAGAACCAGCATTACTTTTCCCCGCTGGCACCTTTGCTGTGGCAGCAAAACCTGGACGTTTGTCTTTTTTGCTCCGGAGGCTGCCGAAAGCGAAAACAGGTGCTTTTGAGGATGGAGTCCGCAGGAAAGCAGAGAGGGCCAAATTGTCTGGGGCATTTGAAAGGGTTCCAGGAGGCAGTGAGAACCAGCATTACTTTTCCTGGCTGGCACCTTTGCTGTGGCAGCAAAAGCTGGACGTTTGTCTTTTTTGCTCCTGAGGATGCCGAAAGCGAAAACAGGTGCTTTTGAGGATGGAGTCCGCAGGAAAGCAGAGAGGGCCAAATTGTCTGGGGCATTTGAAAGAGTTCCAGGAGGCCGTGATAACCAGCATTACTTTTCCCCGCTGGCACCTTTGCTGTGGCAGCAAAACCTGGACGTTTGTCTTTTTTGCTCCGGAGGCTGCCGAAAGCGAAAACAGGTGCTTTTGAGGATGGAGTCCGCAAGAAAGAAGAAAGGGCCAAATAGTCTGTGGCATTTGAAAGAGTTCCAGGAGGCCGTGATAACCAGCATTACTTTTCCCCGCTGGCACCTTTGCTGTGGCAGGAAAACCTGGACGTTTGTCTTTTTTGCTCCGGAGGCTGCCGAAAGCGAAAACAGGTGCTTTTGAGGATGGAGTCCGCAGGAAAGCAGAGAGGGCTAAATTGTCTGGGGCATTTGAAAGAGTTCCAGGAGGCAGTGAGAACCAGCATTACTTTTCCCGGCTGGCACATTTGCTGTGGCAGCAAAAGCTGGACGTTTGTCTTTTTTGCTCCGGAGGTTGCCGAAAGCGAAAACAGGTGCTTTTGAGGATGGAGTCCGCAGGAAAGCAGAGAGGGCCAAATTGTCTGTGGCATTTGAAGAGGTTCCAGGAGGCAATGAGAACCAGCATTACTTTTCGCCCCTGGCACCTTTGCTGTGGCAGCAAAACCTGGACGTTTGTCTTTTTTATTCTGGAGGCTGCCGAAAGGGAAAACAGGTGCTTTTGAGGATGGAGTCCGCAGGAAAGCAGAGAGGGCCAAATTGTCTGGGGCATTTGAAGGGGTTCCAGGAGGCAGTGAGAACCAGCATTACTTTTCCCTGCTGGCACCTTTGCTGTGGCAGGAAAAGCTGGACGTTTGTCTTTTTTGCTCTGGAAACTGCCGAAAGCGAAAACAGGTGCTTTTGAGGATGCAGTCCGCAGGAAAGCAGAGAGGGCCAAATTGTCTGTGGCATTTGAAAGGGTTCCAGGCGGCAGTGAGAACCAGCATTACTTTTCCCTGCTGGCACCTTTGCTGTGGCAGCAAAACCTGGACGTTTGTCTTTTTTGCTCCTGAGGATGCCGAAAGCGAAAACAGGTGCTTTTGAGGATGGAGTCCGCAGGAAAGCAGAGAGGGCCAAATTGTCTGGGGCATTTGAAAGAGTTCCAGGAGGCAGTGAGAACCAGCATTACTTTTCCCGGCTGGCACCTTTGCTGTGGCAGCAAAACCTGGACGTTTGTCTTTTTTGCTCCGGAGGCTGCCGAAAGCGAAAACAGGTGCTTTTGAGGATGGAGTCCGCAGGAAAGCAGAGAGGGCCAAATTGTCTGGGGCATTTGAAAGGGTTCCAGGAGGCAGTGAGAACCAGCATTACTTTTCCCCGCTGGCACCTTTGCTGTGGCAGCAAAAGCTGGACGTTTGTCTTTTTTGCTCTGGAAACTGCCGAAAGCGAAAACAGGTGCTTTTGAGGATGCAGTCCGCAGGAAAGCAGAGAGGGCCAAATTGTCTATGGCATTTGAAAGGGTTCCAGGCGGCAGTGAGAACCAGCATTACTTTTCCCCGCTGGCACCTTTGCTGTGGCAGCAAAACCTGGACGTTTGTCTTTTTTGCTCCTGAGGATGCCGAAAGCGAAAACAGGTTCTTTTGAGGATGGAGTCCGCAGGAAAGCAGAGAGGGCTAAATTGTCTGGGGCATTTGAAAGAGTTCCAGGAGGCAGTGAGAACCAGCATTACTTTTCCCCGCTTGCACCTCTACTGTGGCAGCAAAACCTGGACGTTTGTCTTTTTTGCTCCGGAGGCTGCCGAAAGCGAAAACAGGTGCTTTTGAGGATGGAGTCCGCAGGAAAGCAGAGAGGGCCAAATAGTCTGGGGCATTTGAAAGAGTTCCAGGAGGCAGTGAGAACCAGCATTACTTTTCCCGGCTGGCACCTTTGCTGTGGCAGCAAAACCTGGACGTTTGTCTTTTTTGGTCCGGAGGTTGCCGAAAGCGAAAACAGGTGCTTTTGAGGATGGAGTCCGCAGGAAAGCAGAGAGGGCCAAATTGTCTGGGGCATTTGAAAGGGTTCCAGGAGGCAGTGAGAACCAGCATTACTTTTCCCCGCTGGCACCTTTGCTGTGGCAGCAAAAGCTGGACGTTTGTCTTTTTTGCTCCTGAGGCTGCCGAAAGCTAAAACAGGTGCTTTTGAGGATGGCGTCCACAGGAAAGCAGAGAGGGCCAAATTGTCTGGGACATTTGAAAGGGTTCCAGGAGGCAGTGAGAACCAGCATTACTTTTCCCCGCTGGCACCTTTGCTGTGGCAGCAAAACCTGGACGTTTGTCTTTTTTGCTCCGGAGGCTGCCGAAAGCGAAAACAGGTGCTTTTGAGGATGGAGTCCGCAGGAAAGCAGAGAGGGCCAAATTGTCTGTGGCATTTGAAAGGGTTCCAGGAGGCAGTGAGAACCAGCATTACTTTTCCCCCCTGGCACCTTTGCTGTGGCAGCAAAAGCTGGACGTTTGTCTTTTTTGCTCCTGAGGATGCCGAAAGCGAAAACAGGTGCTTTTGAGGATGGAATCCTCAGGAAAGCAGAGAGGGCCAAATTGTCTGAGGCATTTGAAAGAGTTCCAGGAGGCAGTGAGAACCAGCATTACTTTTCCCGGCTGGCACCTTTGCTGTGGCAGCAAAACCTGGACGTTTGTCTTTTTTGCTCCGGAGGCTGCCGAAAGCGAAAACAGGTGCTTTTGAGGATGGAGTCCGCAGGAAAGCAGAGAGGGCCAAATTGTCTGGGGCATTTGAAAGGGTTCCAGGAGGCAGTGAGAACCAGCATTACTTTTCCCCGCTGGCACCTTTGCTGTGGCAGGAAAACCTGGACGTTTGTCTTTTTTGCTCCTGAGGCTGCCGAAAGCGAAAACAGGTGCTTTTGAGGATGGAGTCCGCAGGAAAGCAGAGAGGGCCAAATTGTCTGGGGCATTTGAAAGGGTTCCAGGAGGCAGTGAGAACCAGCATTACTTTTCCCGGCTGGCACCTTTGCTGTGGCAGCAAAAGCTGGACGTTTGTCTTTTTTGCTCCGGAGGCTGCCGAAAACGAAAACAGGTGCTTTTGAGGATGGAGTCCGCAGGAAAGCAGAGAGGGCCAAATAGTCTGTGGCATTTGAAAGAGTTCCAGGAGGCAGTGAGAACCAGCATTACTTTTCCTGGCTGGCACCTTTGCTGTGGCAGCAAAACCTGGACGTTTGTCTTTTTTGCTCCGGAGGCTGCCGAAAGCGAAAACAGGTGCTTTTGAGGATGGAGTCCACAGGAAAGCAGAGAGGGCCAAATTGTCTGGGGCATTTGAAGAGTTTCCAGGAGGCAATGAGGACCAGCATCACTTTTCCCCGCTGGCACCTTTGCTGTGGCAGCAAAAGCTGGACGTTTGTCTTTTTACCACCGGAGGGCGCCGAAAGTGAAAAAAGGCGCTTTTGAGGATGGAGTCCGCAGGAAAGCAGAGAGGGCCAAATTGTCTGGGGCATTTGAAGGGGTTCCAGGAGGCAGTGAGGAACAGCATCACTTTTCCCCGCTGGCACCTTTGCTGTGGCAGCAAAAGCTGGACGTTTGTCTTTTTTGCTCCGGAGACTGCCGAAAGCGAAAACAGGTGCTTTTGAGGATGGAGTCCGCAGGAAAGCAGAGAGGGCCAAATTGTCTGGGGCATTTGAAAGAGTTCCAGGAGGCAGTGAGAACCAGCATTACTTTTCGCCGCTGGCACCTTTGCTGTGGCAGCAAAACCTGGACTTTTGTCTTTTTTGCTCCAAACACTGCCGAAAGCGAAAACAGGTGCTTTTGAGGATGGAGTCTGCAGGAAAGCAGAGAGGGCCAAATTGTCTGGGGCATTTGAAAGGGTTCCAGGAGGCAGTGAGAACCAGCATTACTTTTCCCCGCTGGCACCTTTGCTGTGGCAGGAAAACCTGGACGTTTGTCTTTTTTGCTCCGGAGGCTGCCGAAAGCGAAAACAGGTGCTTTTGAGGATGGAGTCCGCAGGAAAGCAGAGAGGGCCAAATTGTCTGGGGTATTTGAAAGGGTTCCAGGAGGCAGTGAGAACCAGCATTACTTTTCCCCGCTGGCACCTTTGCTGTGGCAGGAAAAGCTGGACGTTTGTCTTTTTTGCTCTGGAAACTGCCGAAAGCGAAAACAGGTGCTTTTGAGGATGCAGTCCGCAGGAAAGCAGAGAGGGCCAAATTGTCTGGGGCATTTGAAAGGGTTCCAGGAGGCAGTGAGAACCAGCATTACTTTTCCCCGCTGGCACCTTTGTTGTGGCAGCAAAACCTGGACGTTTGTCTTTTTTGCTCCTGAGGATGCCGAAAGCGAAAACAGGTGCTTTTGAGGATGGAGTCCGCAGGAAAGCAGAGAGGGCTAAATTGTCTGGGGCATTTGAAAGAGTTCCAGGAGGCAGTGAGAACCAGCATTACTTTTCCCCGCTTGCACCTCTGCTGTGGCAGCAAAACCTGGACGTTTGTCTTTTTTGCTCCGGAGGCTGCCGAAAGCGAAAACAGGTGCTTTTGAGGATGGAGTCCGCAGGAAAGCAGAGAGGGCCAAATTGTCTGGGGCATTTGAAAGAGTTCCAGGAGGCAGTGAGAACCAGCATTACTTTTCCCGGCTGGCACCTTTGCTGTGGCAGCAAAACCTGGACGTTTGTCTTTTTTGCTCCGGAGGCTGCCGAAAGCGAAAACAGGTGCTTTTGAGGATGGAGTCCGCAGGAAAGCAGAGAGGGCCAAATGGTCTGGGGCATTTGAAGGGGTTCCAGGAGGCAGTGAGGAACAGCATCACTTTTCCCCGCTGGCACCTTTGCTGTGGCAGCAAAAGCTGGACTTTTGTCTTTTTTGCTCCAAACACTGCCGAAAGCGAAAACAGGTGCTTTTGAGGATGGAGTCCGCAGGAAAGCAGAGAGGGCCAAATTGTCTGGGGCATTTGAAAGGGTTCCAGGAGGCAGTGAGAACCAGCATTACTTTTCCCCGCTGGCACCTTTGCTGTGGCAGCAAAACCTGGACGTTTGTCTTTTTTGCTCCGGAGGCTGCCGAAAGCGAAAACAGGTGCTTTTGAGGATGGAGTCCGCAGGAAAGCAGAGAGGGCCAAATTGTCTGGGGCATTTGAAAGGGTTCCAGGAGGCAGTGAGAACCAGCATTACTTTTCCCCGCTGGCACCTTTGCTGTGGCAGGAAAAGCTGGACGTTTTTCTTTTTTGCTCTGGAAACTGCCGAAAGCGAAAACAGGTGCTTTTGAGGATGCAGTCCGCAGGAAAGCAGAGAGGGCCAAATTGTCTATGGCATTTGAAAGGGTTCCAGGCGGCAGTGAGAACCAGCATTACTTTTCCCCGCTGGCACCTTTGCTGTGGCAGCAAAACCTGGACGTTTGTCTTTTTTGCTCCTGAGGATGCCGAAAGCGAAAACAGGTGCTTTTGAGGATGGAGTCCGCAGGAAAGCAGAGAGGGCTAAATTGTCTGGGGCATTTGAAAGAGTTCCAGGAGGCAGTGAGAACCAGCATTACTTTTCCCCGCTTGCACCTCTGCTGTGGCAGCAAAACCTGGACGTTTGTCTTTTTTGCTCCGGAGGCTGCCGAAAGCGAAAACAGGTGCTTTTGAGGATGGAGTCCGCAGGAAAGCAGAGAGGGCCAAATTGTCTGGGGCATTTGAAAGAGTTCCAGGAGGCAGTGAGAACCAGCATTACTTTTCCCGGCTGGCACCTTTGCTGTGGCAGCAAAACCTGGACGTTTGTCTTTTTTGCTCCGGAGGCTGCCGAAAGCGAAAACAGGTGCTTTTGAGGATGGAGTCCGCAGGAAAGCAGAGAGGGCCAAATTGTCTGTGGCATTTGAAAGGGTTCCAGGAGGCAGTGAGAACCAGCATTACTTTTCCCCGCTGGCACCTTTGCTGTGGCAGCAAAACCTGGACGTTTTTCTTTTTTGCTCCGGAGGCTGCCGAAAGCGAAAACAGGTGCTTTTGAGGATGGAGTCCGCAGGAAAGCAGAGAGGGCCAAATTGTCTGTGGCATTTGAAGAGGTTCCAGGAGGCAGTGAGAACCAGCATTACTTTTCGCCGCTGGCACCTTTGCTGTGGCAGCAAAACCTGGACGTTTGTCTTTTTTGATCCGGAGGTTGCCGAAAGCGAAAACAGGTGCTTTTGAGGATGGAGTCCGCAGGAAAGCAGAGAGGGCCAAATTGTCTGTGGCATTTGAAAGAGTTCCAGGAAGCAGTGAGAACCAGCATTACTTTTCGCCGCTGGCACCTTTGCTGTGGCAGCAAAAGCTGGACGTTTGTCTTTTTTGCTCTGGAGGATGCCGACAGCGAAAACAGGTGCTTTTGAGGATGGAGTCCGCAGGAAAGCAGAGAGGGCCAAATTGTCTGGGGCATTTGAAAGGGTTCCAGGAGGCAGTGAGAACCAGCATTACTTTTCCCCGCTGGCACCTTTGCTGTGGCAGCAAAACCTGGACATTTTTTTTTTTTGCTCTGGAGGCTGCCGAAAGCGAAAACAGGTGCTTTTGAGGATGGAGTCCGCAGGAAAGCAGAGAGGGCCAAATTGTCTGGGGCATTTGAAAGAGTTCCAGGAGGCAGTGAGAACCAGCATTACTTTTCGCCGCTGGCACCTTTGCTGTGGCAGCAAAAGCTGGACGTTTGTCTTTTTTGCTCCAAACACTGCCGAAAGCGAAAACAGGTGCTTTTGAGGATGGAGTCCGCAGGAAAGCAGAGAGGGCCAAATTGTCTGGGGCATTTGAAAGGGTTCCAGGAGGCAGTGAGAACCAGCATTACTTTTCCCCGCTGGCACCTTTGCTGTGGCAGCAAAAGCTGGACGTTTGTCTTTTTTGCTCCGGAGGCTGCCGAAAGCGAAAACAGGTGCTTTTGAGGATGGAGTCCGCAGGAAAGCAGAGAGGGCCAAATTGTCTGGGGCATTTGAAAGGGTTCCAGGAGGCAGTGAGAACCAGCATTACTTTTCCTGGCTGGCACCTTTGCTGTGGCAGCAAAAGCTGGACGTTTGTCTTTTTTGCTCCTGAGGATGCCGAAAGCGAAAACAGGTGCTTTTGAGGATGGAGTCCGCAGGAAAGCAGAGAGAGCAAAATTGTCTGGGGCATTTGAAAGGTTTCCAGGAGGCAGTGAGAACCAGCATTACTTTTCCCGGCTGGCACCTTTGCTGTGGCAGCAAAAGCTGGACGTTTGTCTTTTTTGCTCCGGAGGCTGCCGAAAGCGAAAACAGGTGCTTTTGAGGATGGAGTCCGCAAGAAAGAAGAGAGGGCCAAATAGTCTGTGGCATTTGAAAGAGTTCCAGGAGGCCGTGATAACCAGCATTACTTTTCCCCGCTGGCACCTTTGCTGTGGCAGGAAAACCTGGACGTTTGTCTTTTTTGCTCCGGAGGCTGCCGAAAGCGAAAACAGGTGCTTTTGAGGATGGAGTCCGCAGGAAAGCAGAGAGGGCTAAATTGTCTGGGGCATTTGAAAGGGTTCCAGGAGGCAGTGAGAACCAGCATTACTTTTCCCCGCTGGCACATTTGCTGTGGCAGCAAAAGCTGGACGTTTGTCTTTTTTGCTCCGGAGGTTGCCGAAAGCGAAAACAGGTGCTTTTGAGGATGGAGTCCGCAGGAAAGCAGAGAGGGCCAAATTGTCTGTGGCATTTGAAGAGGTTCCAGGAGGCAATGAGAACCAGCATTACTTTTCGCCCCTGGCACCTTTGCTGTGGCAGCAAAACCTGGACGTTTGTCTTTTTTATTCTGGAGGCTGCCGAAAGCGAAAACAGGTGCTTTTGAGGATGGAGTCCGCAGGAAAGCAGAGAGGGCCAAATTGTCTGGGGCATTTGAAAGGGTTCCAGGAGGCAGTGAGAACCAGCATTACTTTTCCCGGCTGGCACCTTTGCTGTGGCAGCAAAACCTGGACGTTTGTCTTTTTTGCTCCGGAGGCTGCCGAAAGCGAAAACAGGTGCTTTTGAGGATGGAGTCCGCAGGAATGCAGAGAGGGCCAAATTGTCTGTGGCATTTGAAAGGGTTCCAGGAGGCAGTGAGAACCAGCATTACTTTTCCTGGCTGGCACCTTTGCTGTGGCAGCAAAAGCTGGACGTTTGTCTTTTTTGCTCCTGAGGATGCCGAAAGCCAAAACAGGTGCTTTTGAGGATGGAATCCGCAGGAAAGCAGAGAGGGCCAAATTGTCTGAGGCATTTGAAAGAGTTCCAGGAGGCAGTGAGAACCAGCATTACTTTTCCCGGCTGGCACCTTTGCTGTGGCAGCAAAACCTGGACGTTTGTCTTTTTTGCTCCGGAGGCTGCCGAAAGCGAAAACAGGTGCTTTTGAGGATGGAGTCCGCAGGAAAGCAGAGAGGGCCAAATTGTCTGTGGCATTTGAAAGGGTTCCAGGAGGCAGTGAGAACCAGCATTACTTTTCCCCGCTGGCACCTTGGCTGTGGCAGGAAAACCTGGACGTTTGTCTTTTTTGCTCCTGAGGCTGCCGAAAGCGAAAACAGGTGCTTTTGAGGATGGAGTCCGCAGGAAAGCAGAGAGGGCCAAATTGTCTGGGGCATTTGAAAGGGTTCCAGGAGGCAGTGAGAACCAGCATTACTTTTCGCCGCTGGCACCTTTGCTGTGGCAGCAAAAGCTGGACGTTTGTCTTTTTTGCTCCGGAGGCTGCCGAAAACGAAAACAGGTGCTTTTGAGGATGGAGTCCGCAGGAAAGCAGAGAGGGCCAAATAGTCTGTGGCATTTGAAAGAGTTCCAGGAGGCAGTGAGAACCAGCATTACTTTTCCCCGCTGGCACCTTTGCTGTGGCAGCAAAACCTGGACGTTTGTCTTTTTTGCTCCGGAGGCTGCCGAAAGCGAAAACAGGTGCTTTTGAGGATGGAGTCCACAGGAAAGCAGAGAGGGCCAAATTGTCTGGGGCATTTGAAGAGTTTCCAGGAGGCAATGAGGACCAGCATCACTTTTCCCCGCTGGCACCTTTGCTGTGGCAGCAAAAGCTGGACGTTTGTCTTTTTACCACCGGAGGGCGCCGAAAGTGAAAAAAGGCGCTTTTGAGGATGGAGTCCGCAGGAAAGCAGAGAGGGCCAAATTGTCTGGGGCATTTGAAGGGGTTCCAGGAGGCAGTGAGGAACAGCATCACTTTTCCCCGCTGGCACCTTTGCTGTGGCAGCAAAAGCTGGACGTTTGTCTTTTTACCACCGGAGGGCGCCAAAAGTTAAAAAAGGCGCTTATGAGGATGGAGTCCGCAGGAAAGCAGAGAGGGCCAAATTGTCTGTGGCATTTGAAAGAGTTCCAGGAGGCAGTTAGAACCAGCATTACTTTTCCCCGCTGGCACCTTTGCTGTGGCAGGAAAAGCTGGACGTTTGTCTTTTTTGCTCTGGAAACTGCCGAAAGCGAAAACAGGTGCTTTTGAGGATGGAGTCTGCAGGAAAGCAGAGAGGGCCAAATTGTCTGTGGCATTTGAAAGGGTTCCAGGAGGCAGTGAGAACCAACATTACTTTTCCCCGCTGGCACCTTTGCTGTGGCAGCAAAAGCTGGACGTTTGTCTTTTTTGATCCTGAGGATGTCGAAAGCGAAAACAGGTGCTTTTGAGGATGGAGTCCGCAGGAAAGCAGAGAGGGCCAAATTGTCTGTGGCATTATAAAGAGTTCCAGGAGGCAGTTAGAACCAGCATTACTTTTCCCCGCTGGCACCTCTGCTGTGGCAGCAAAACCTGGACGTTTGTCTTTTTTGCTCCGGAGGCTGCCGAAAGCGAAAATAGGTGCTTTTGAGGATGGAGTCCGCAGGAAAGCAGAGAGGGCCAAATTGTCTGGGGCATTTGAAAGGGTTCCAGGAGGCAGTGAGAACCAGCATTACTTTTCCCCGCTGGCACTTTTGCTGTGGCAGCAAAACCTGGACGTTTGTCTTTTTTGCTCCGGAGGCTGCCGAAAGCGAAAACAGGTGCTTTTGAGGATGGAGTCCGCAGGAAAGCAGAGAGGGCCAAATTGTCTGGGGCATTTGAAAGGGTTCCAGGAGGCAGTGAGAACCAGCATTACTTTTCCCCGCTGGCACCTTTGCTGTGGCAGCAAAAGCTGGACGTTTTTCTTTTTTGCTCCGGAGGCTGCCGAAAGCTAAAACAGGTGCTTTTGAGGATGGAGTCCGCAGGAAAGCAGAGAGGGCCAAATTGTCTGGGGCATTTGAAAGGGTTCCAGGAGGCAGTGAGAACCAGCATTACTTTTCGCCGCTGGCACCTTTGCTGTGGCAGCAAAAGCTGGACGTTTGTCTTTTTTGCTCCGGAGGCTGCCGAAAGCGAAAACAGGTGCTTTTGAGGATGGAGTCCGCAGGAAAGCAGAGAGGGCCAAATTGTCTGTGGCATTTGAAAGGGTGCCAGGAGGCAGTGAGAACCAGCATTACTTTTCCCCGCTGGCACCTTTGCTGTGGCAGGAAAAGCTGGACGTTTGTCTTTTTTGCTCTGAAAACTGCCGAAAGCGAAAACAGGTGCTTTTGAGGATGGAGTCCGCAGGAAAGCAGAGAGGGCCAAATTGTCTGGGGCATTTGAAAGGGTTCCAGGAGGCAGTGAGAACCAGCATTACTTTTCCCCGCTGGCACCTTTGCTGTGGCAGCAAAACCTGGACGTTTGTCTTTTTTGCTCCTGAGGATGCCGAAAGCGAAAACAGGTGCTTTTGAGGATGGAGTCCGCAGGAAAGCAGAGAGGGCTAAATTGTCTGGGGCATTTGAAAGAGTTCCAGGAGGCAGTTAGAACCAGCATTACTTTTCCCCGCTGGCACCTTTGCTGCGGCAGCAAAACCTGGACGTTTGTCTTTTTTGCTCCAGAGGCTGCCGAAAGCGAAAACAGGTGCTTTTGAGGATGGAGTCCGCAGGAAAGCAGAGAGGGCCAAATTGTCTGGGGCATTTGAAAGAGTTCCAGGAGGCAGTGATAACCAGCATTACTTTTCCCGGCTGGCACCTTTGCTGTGGCAGCAAAAGCTGGACGTTTGTCTTTTTTGCTCCGGAGGCTGCCGAAAGCGAAAACAGGTGCTTTTGAGAATGGAGTCTGCAGGAAAGCAGAGAGGGCCAAATTGTCTGTGGCATTTGAAAGAGTTCCAGGAGGCAGTGAGAACCAGCATTACTTTTCACCGCTGGCACCTTTGCTGTGGCAGCAAAACCTGGACGTTTGTCTTTTTTGGTCCGGAGGTTGCCGAAAGCGAAAACAGGTGCTTTTGAGGATGGAGTCCGCAGGAAAGCAGAGAGGGCCAAATTGTCTGGGGCATTTGAAAGGGTTCCAGGAGGCAGTGAGAACCAGCATTACTTTTCCCCGCTGGCACCTTTGCTGTGGCAGCAAAAGCTGGACGTTTGTCTTTTTTGCTCCTGAGGATGCCGAAAGCGAAAACAGGTGCTTTTGAGGATGGAGTCCGCAGGAAAGCAGAGAGGGCTAAATTGTCTGGGGCATTTGAAAGAGTTCCAGGAGGCAGTTAGAACCAGCATTACTTTTCCCCACTGGCACCTTTGCTGCGGCAGCAAAACCTGGACATTTGTCTTTTTTGCTCCGGAGGCTGCCGAAAGCGAAAACAGGTGCCGCAGGAAAGCAGAGAGGGCCAAATTGTCTGGGGCATTTGAAAGGGTTCCAGGAGGCAGTGAGAACCAGCATTACTTTTCCCCGCTGGCACCTTTGCTGTGGCAGCAAAACCTGGACGTTTGTCTTTTTTGCTCCTGAGGCTGCCGAAAGCGAAAACAGGTGCTTTTGAGGATGGAGTCCGCAGGAAAGCAGAGAGGGCCAAATTGTCTGGGGCATTTGAAAGGGTTCCAGGAGGCAGTGAGAACCAGCATTACTTTTCCCCGCTGGCACCTTTGCTGTGGCAGCAAAAGCTGGACGTTTGTCTTTTTTGCTCCGGAGGCTACCGAAAGCGAAAACAGGTGCTTTTGAGGATGGAGTCCGCAGGAAAGCAGAGAGGGCCAAATAGTCTGTGGCATTTGAAAGAGTTCCAGGAGGCCGTGAGAACCAGCATTACTTTTCCCCGCTGGCACCTTTGCTGTGGCAGCAAAACCTGGACGTTTGTCTTTTTTGCTCCGGAGGCTGCCGAAAGCGAAAACAGGTGCTTTTGAGGATGGAGTCCGCAGGAAAGCAGAGAGGGCCAAATAGTCTGTGGCATTTGAAGAGGTTCCATGAGGCAATGAGGACCAGCATCTCTTTTTCCCGCTGGCACCTTTGCTGTGGCAGCAAAAGCTGGACGTTTGTCTTTTTTGCTCTGGAGGGCGCCGAAAGTGAAAAAAGGCGCTTTTGAGGATGGAGTCCGCAGGAAAGCAGAGAGGGCCAAATGGTCTGGGGCATTTGAAGGGGTTCCAGGAGGCAGTGAGGAACAGCATCACTTTTCCCCGCTGGCACCTTTGCTGTGGCAGCAAAAGCTGGACGTTTGTCTTTTTTGCTCCGGATGCTGCCGAAAGCGAAAACAGGTGCTTTTGAGGATGGAGTCCGCAGGAAAGCAGAGAGGGCCAAATTGTCTGGGGCATTTGAAAGGGTTCCAGGAGGCAGTGAGAACCAGCATTACTTTTCCCCGCTGGCACCTTTGCTGTGGCAGCAAAACCTGGACGTTTGTCGTTTCTGCTCCTGAGGCTGCCGAAAGCGAAAACAGGTGCTTTTGAGGATGGACTCCGCAGGAAAACAGACAGGGCCAAATTGTCTGGGGCATTTGAAAGGGTTCCAGGAGGCAGTGAGAACCAGCATTACTTTTCCCGGCTGGCACATTTGCTGTGGCAGCAAAAGCTGGACGTTTGTCTTTTTTGCTCCTGAGGATGCCGAAAGCGAAAACAGGTTCTTTTGAGGATGGAGTCCGCAGGAAAGCAGAGAGGGCCAAATGGTCTGGGGCATTTGAAGGGGTTCCAGGAGGCAGTGACGAACAGCATCACTTTTCCCCGCTGGCACCTTTGCTGTGGCAGCAAAAGCTGGACGTTTGTCTTTTTTGCTCCGGAGGTTGCCGAAAGCGAAAACAGGTGCTTTTGAGGATGGAGTCCGCAGGAAAGCAGAGAGAGCTAAATTGTCTGGGGCATTTGAAAGAGTTCCAGGAGGCAGTTAGAACCAGCATTACTTTTCCTGGCTGGCACCTTTGCTGCGGAAGCAAAACCTGGACGTTTGTCTTTTTTGCTCCAGAGGCTGCCGAAAGCGAAAACAGGTGCTTTTGAGGATGGAGTCCGCAGGAAAGCAGAGAGGGCTAAATTGTCTGGGGCATTTGAAAGAGTTCCAGGAGGCAGTGAGAACCAGCATTACTTTTCCCGGCTGGCACCTTTGCTGTGGCAGCAAAAGCTGGACGTTTGTCTTTTTTGCTCCGGAGGCTGCCGAAAGCGAAAACAGGTGCCGCAGGAAAGCAGAGAGGGCCAAATTGTCTGGGGCATTTGAAAGGGTTCCAGGAGGCAGTGAGAACCAGCATTACTTTTCCCCGCTGGCACCTTTGCTGTGGCAGCAAAACCTGGACGTTTGTCTTTTTTGCTCCTGAGGATGCCGAAAGCGAAAACAGGTGCTTTTGAGGATGGAGTCTGCAGGAAAGCAGAGAGGGCTAAATTGTCTGGGGCATTTGAAAGAGTTCCTGGAGGCAGTGAGAACCAGCATTACTTTTCCCGGCTGGCACCTTTGCTGTGGCAGCAAAAGCTGGACGTTTGTCTTTTTTGCTCCGGAGGCTGCCGAAAGCGAAAACAGGTGCCGCAGGAAAGCAGAGAGGGCCAAATGGTCTGGGGCATTTGAAAGGGTTCCAGGAGGCAGTGAGAACCAGCATTACTTTTCCCCGCTGGCACCTTTGCTGTGGCAGCAAAAGCTGGACGTTTGTCTTTTTTGCTCCTGAGGCTGCCGAAAGCGAAAACAGGTGCTTGTGAGGATGGAGTCCGCAGGAAAGCAGAGAGGGCCAAATTGTCTGGGGCATTTGAAAGGGTTCCAGGAGGCAGTGAGAACCAGCATTACTTTTCCCCGCTGGCACCTTTGCTGTGGCAGCAAAAGCTGGACGTTTGTCTTTTTTGCTCCGGAGGCTGCCGAAAGCGAAAACAGGTGCTTTTGAGGATGGAGTCCGCAGGAAAGCAGAGAGGGCCAAATAGTCTGTGGCATTTGAAAGAGTTCCAGGAGGCCGTGAGAACCAGCATTACTTTTCCCCGCTGGCACCTTTGCTGTGGCAGCAAAACCTGGACGTTTGTCTTTTTTGCTCCGGAGGCTGCCGAAAGCGAAAACAGGTGCTTTTGAGGATGGAGTCCGCAGGAAAGCAGAGAGGGCCAAATTGTCTGTGGCATTTGAAGAGGTTCCAGGAGGCAATGAGGACCAGCATCTCTTTTTCCCGCTGGCACCTTTGCTGTGGCAGCAAAAGCTGGACGTTTGTCTTTTTACCACCGGAAGGCGCCGAAAGTGAAAAAAGGCGCTTTTGAGGATGGAGTCCGCAGGAAAGCAGAGAGGGCCAAATGGTCTGGGGCATTTGAAGGGGTTCCAGGAGGCAGTGACGAACAGCATCACTTTTCCCCGCTGGCACCTTTGCTGTGGCAGCAAAAGCTGGACGTTTGTCTTTTTACCACCGGAGGGCGCCGAAAGTGAAAAAAGGCGCTTTTGAGGATGGAGTCCGCAGGAAAGCAGAGAGGGCCAAATCGTCTGGGGCATTTGAAGGGGTTCCAGGAGGCAGTGAGGAACAGCATCACTTTTCCCCGCTGGCACCTTTGCTGTGGCAGCAAAAGCTGGACGTTTGTCGTTTTTGCTCCTGAGGCTGCCGAAAGCGAAAACAGGTGCTTTTGAGGATGGAGTCCGCAGGAAAGCAGAGAGGGCCAAATTGTCTGGGGCATTTGAAAGGGTTCCAGGAGGCAGTGAGAACCAGCATTACTTTTCCCCGCTGGCACCTTTGCTGTGGCAGCAAAAGCTGGACGTTTGTCTTTTTTGCTCCTGAGGATGCCGAAAGCGAAAACAGGTTCTTTTGAGGATGGAGTCCGCAGGAAAGCAGAGAGGGCCAAATGGTCTGGGGCATTTGAAGGGGTTCTAGGAGGCAGTGACGAACAGCATCACTTTTCCCCGCTGGCACCTTTGCTGTGGCAGCAAAAGCTGGACTTTTGTCTTTTTTGCTCCTGAGGATGCCGAAAGCGAAAACAGGTGCTTTTGAGGATGGAGTCCGCAGGAAAGCAGAGAGGGCCAAATTGTCTGGGGCATTTGAAAGGGTTCCAGGAGGCAGTGAGAACCAGCATTACTTTTCCCCGCTGGCACCTTTGCTGTGGCAGCAAAACCTGGACGTTTGTCGTTTTTGCTCCTGAGGCTGCCGAAAGCGAAAACAGGTGCTTTTGAGGATGGAGTCCGCAAGAAAGCAGAGAGGGCCAAATTGTCTGGGGCATTTGAAAGGGTTCCAGGAGGCAGTGAGAACCAGCATTACTTTTCCCCGCTGGCACCTTTGCTGTGGCAGCAAAAGCTGGACGTTTGTCTTTTTTGCTCCTGAGGATGCCGAAAGCGAAAACAGGTTCTTTTGAGGATGGAGTCCGCAGGAAAGCAGAGAGGGCCAAATGGTCTGGGGCATTTGAAGGGGTTCTAGGAGGCAGTGACGAACAGCATCACTTTTCCCCGCTGGCACCTTTGCTGTGGCAGCAAAAGCTGGACGTTTGTCTTTTTTGCTCCTGAGGATGCCGAAAGCGAAAACAGGTGCTTTTGAGGATGGAGTCCGCAGGAAATCAGAGAGGGCCAAATTGTCTGTGGCATTTGAAAGAGTTCCAGGAGGCAGTGAGAACCAGCATTACTTTTCCCCGCTGGCACCTTTGCTGTGGCAGCAAAATCTGAACGTTTGTCTTTTTTGCTCCTGAGGATGCCGAAAGCGAAAACAGGTGCTTTTGAGGATGGAGTCCGCAGGAAAGCAGAGAGGGCCAAATTGTCTGGGGCATTTGAAAGAGTTCCAGGAGGCAGTGAGAACCAGCATTACTTTTCCCCGCTGGCACCTTTGCTGTGGCAGCAAAACCTGGACGTTTTTCTTTTTTGCTCCGGAGGTTGCCGAAAGCGAAAACAGGTGCTTTTGAGGATGGAGTCCGCAGGAAAGTAGAGAGGGCCAAATTGTCTGGGGCATTTGAAAGGGTTCCAGGAGGCACTGAGAACCAGCATTACTTTTCCCGGCTGGCACCTTTGCTGTGGCAGCAAAAGCTGGACGTTTGTCTTTTTTGCTCCGGAGGCTGCCGAAAGCGAAAACAGGTGCTTTTGAGGATGGAGTCTGCAGGAAAGCAGAGAGGGCCAAATTGTCTGTGGCATTTGAAAGAGTTCCAGGAGGCAGTGAGAACCAGCATTACTTTTCACCGCTGGCACCTTTGCTGTGGCAGCAAAACCTGGACGTTTGTCTTTTTTGGTCCGGAGGTTGCCGAAAGCGAAAACAGGTGCTTTTGAGGATGGAGTCCGCAGGAAAGCAGAGAGGGCCAAATTGTCTGGGGCATTTGAAAGGGTTCCAGGAGGCAGTGAGAACCAGCATTACTTTTCCCCGCTGGCACCTTTGCTGTGGCAGCAAAACCTGGACGTTTGTCTTTTTTGCTCCGGAGGCTGCCGAAAGTGAAAACAGGTGCTTTTGAGGATGGAGTCCGCAGGAAAGTAGAGAGGGCCAAATTGTCTGGGGCATTTGAAAGGGTTCCAGGAGGCAGTGAGAACCAGCATTACTTTTCCCGGCTGGCACCTTTGCTGTGGCAGCAAAACCTGGACGTTTGTCTTTTTTGCTACTGAGGATGCCGAAAGCGAAAACAGGTGCTTTTGAAGATGGAGTCCGCAGGAAAGCAGAGAGGGCCAAATTGTCTGTGGCATTTGAAGAGTTTCCAGGAGGCAATGAGGACCAGCATCACTTTTCCCCGCTGGCACCTTTGCTGTGGCAGCAAAAGCTGGACGTTTGTCTTTTTACCACCGGAGGGCGCCGAAAGTGAAAAAAGGCGCTTTTGAGGATGGAGTCCGCAGGAAAGCAGAGAGGGCCAAATTGTCTGGGGCATTTGAAGGGGTTCCAGGAGGCAGTGACGAACAGCATCACTTTTCCCCCTGGCACCTTTGCTGTGGCAGCAAAAGCTGGACGTTTGTCTTTTTACCACCGGAGGGCGCCGAAAGTGAAAAAAGGCACTTTTGAGGATGGAGTCCGCAGGAAAGCAGAGAGGGCCAAATGGTCTGGGGCATTTGAAGGGGTTCCAGGAGGCAGTGAGGAACAGCATCACTTTTCCCCGCTGGCACCTTTGCTGTGGCAGCAAAAGCTGGACGTTTGTCTTTTTTGGTCCGGAGGTTGCCGAAAGCGAAAACAGGTGCTTTTGAGGATGGAGTCCGCAGGAAAGCAGAGAGGGCCAAATTGTCTGTGGCATTTGAAAGAGTTCCAGGAGGCAGTGAGAACCAGCATTACTTTTCCCCGCTGGCACCTTTGCTGTGGCAGGAAAAGCTGGACGTTTGTCTTTTTTGCTCCTGAGGTTGCCGAAAGCGAAAACAGGTGCTTTTGAGGATGGAGTCCGCAGGAAAGCAGAGAGTGCCAAATTGTCTGGGGCATTTGAAGAGGTTCCAGGAGGCAATGTGGACGAGCATAACTTTTCCCGGCTGGCACCTTTGCTGTGGCAGCAAAAGCTGGACGTTTGTCTTTTTACCACCGGAGGGCGTCGAAAGCTAAAAAAAGGCGCTTTTGAGGATAGAGTCCGCAGGAAAGCAGAGAGGGCCAAATGGTCTGGGGCATTTGAAGGGGTTTCAGGAGGCAGTGAGAACCAGCATTACTTTTCCCCGCTGGCACCTTTGCTGTGGCAGCAAAAGCTGGACGTTTGTCTTTTTTGCTCCTGAGGATGCCGAAAGCGAAAACAGGTGCTTTTGAGGATGGAATCCGCAGGAAAGCAGAGAGGGCCAAATTGTCTGAGGCATTTGAAAGAGTTCCAGGAGGCAGTGAGAACCAGCATTACTTTTCCCGGCTGGCACCTTTGCTGTGGCAGCAAAAGCTGGACGTTTGTCTTTTTTGCTCCGGAGGTTGCCGAAAGCGAAAACAGGTGCTTTTGAGGATGGAGTCCGCAGGAAAGCAGAGAGGGCCAAATTGTCTGGGGCATTTGAAAGGGTTCCAGGAGGCAGTGAGAACCAGCATTACTTTTCCCCGCTGGCACCTTTGCTGTGGCAGCAAAAGCTGGACGTTTGTCTTTTTTGCTCCTGAGGATGCCGAAAGCGAAAACAGGTGCTTTTGAGGATGGAGTCCGCAGGAAAGCAGAGAGGGCCAAATTGTCTGGGGCATTTGAAAGGGTTCCAGGAGGCAGTGAGAACCAGCATTACTTTTCCCCGCTGGCACCTTTGCTGTGGCAGCAAAAGCTGGACGTTTGTCTTTTTTGCTCCGGAGGCTGCCGAAAGCGAAAACAGGTGCTTTTGAGGATGGAGTCCGCAGGAAAGCAGAGAGGGCCAAATTGTCTGGGGCATTTGAAAGAGTTCCAGGAGGCAGTGAGAACCAGCATTACTTTTCCCGGCAGGCACCTTTGCTGTGGCAGCAAAACCTGGACGTTTGTCTTTTTTGCACCGGAGGCTGCCGAAAGCGAAAACAGGTGCTTTTGAGGATGGAGTCCGCAGGAAAGCAGAGAGGGCCAAATAGTCTGTGGCATTTGAAAGAGTTCCAGGAGGCCGTGAGAACCAGCATTACTTTTCCCCGCTGGCACCTTTGCTGTGGCACCAAAACCTGGACGTTTGTCTTTTTTGCTCCGGAGGCTGCCGAAAGCGAAAACAGGTGCTTTTGAGGATGGAGTCCGCAGGAAAGCAGAGAGGGCCAAATAGTCTGTGGCATTTGAAGAGGTTCCAGGAGGCAATGAGGACCAGCATCACTTTTCCCCGCTGGCACCTTTGCTGTGGCAGCAAAAGCTGGACGTCTGTCTTTTTTGCTCCTGAGGATGCCGAAAGTGAAAACAGGCGCTTTTGAGGATGGAGTCCGCAGGAAAGCAGAGAGGGCCAAATTGTCTGGGGCATTTGAAAGAGTTCCAGGAGGCAGTGAGAACCAGCATTACTTTTCCCCGCTGGCACCTTTGCTGTGGCAGCAAAAGCTGGACGTTTGTCTTTTTTGCTCTGGAAACTGCCGAAAGGGAAAACAGGTGCTTTTGAGGATGGAATCCGCAGGAAAGCAGAGAGGGCCAAATTGTCTGGGGCATTTGAAAGGGTTCCAGGAGGCAGTGAGAACCAGCATTACTTTTCCCCACTGGCACCTTTGCTGTGGCAGCAAAACCTGGACGTTTGTCTTTTTTGCTCCTGAGGATGCCGAAAGCGAAAAGAGGTGCTTTTGAGGATGGAATCCGCAGGAAAGCAGAGAGGGCCAAATTGTCTGGGGCATTTGAAAGGGTTCCAGGAGGCAGTGAGAACCAGCATTACTTTTCCCCGCTGGCACCTTTGCTGTGGCAGGAAAACCTGGACGTTTGTCTTTTTTGCTCCGGAGGCTGCCGAAAGTGAAAACAGGTGCTTTTATAGGATGGAGTCCGCAGGAAAGTAGAGAGGGCCAAATTGTCTGGGGCATTTGAAAGGGTTCCAGGAGGCAGTGAGAACCAGCATTACTTTTCCCGGCTGGCACCTTTGCTGTGGCAGCAAAAGCTGGACGTTTGTCTTTTTACCACCGGAGGGCGCCGAAAGTGAAAAAAGGCGCTTTTGAGGATGGAGTCCGCAGGAAAGCAGAGAGGGCTAAATTGTCTGGGGCATTTGAAGGGGTTCCAGGAGGCAGTGAGGAACAGCATCACTTTTCCCCGCTGGCACCTTTGCTGTGGCAGCAAAAGCTGGACGTTTGTCTTTTTTGGTCCGGAGGTTGCCGAAAGCGAAAACAGGTGCTTTTGAGGATGGAGTCCGCAGGAAAGCAGAGAGGGCCAAATTGTCTGTAGCATTTGAAGGAGTTCCAGGAGGCAGTGAGAACCAGCATTACTTTTCCCCGCTGGCACCTTTGCTGTGGCAGGAAAAGCTGGACGTTTGTCTTTTTTGCTCCTGAGGTTGCCGAAAGCGAAAACAGGTGCTTTTGAGGATGGAGTCCGGAGGAAAGCAGAGAGTGCCAAATTGTCTGGGGCATTTGAAGAGGTTCCAGGAGGCAATGAGGACGAGCATCACTTTTCCCGGCTGGCACCTTTGCTGTGGCAGCAAAAGCTGGACGTTTGTCTTTTTTGCTCCTGAGGATGCCGAAAGCGAAAACAGGTGCTTTTGAGGATGGAATCTGCAGGAAAGCAGAGAGGGCCAAATTGTCTGAGGCATTTGAAAGAGTTCCAGGAGGCAGTGAGAACCAGCATTACTTTTCCCGGCTGGCACCTTTGCTGTGGCAGCAAAAGCTGGACGTTTGTCTTTTTTGCTCCGGAGGTTGCCGAAAGCGAAAACAGGTGCTTTTGAGGATGGAGTCCGCAGGAAAGCAGAGAGGGCCAAATTGTCTGGGGCATTTGAAAGGGTTCCAGGAGGCAGTGAGAACCAGCATTACTTTTCCCCGCTGGCACCTTTGCTGTGGCAGCAAAAGCTGGACGTTTGTCTTTTTTGCTCCTGAGGATGCCGAAAGCGAAAACAGGTGCTTTTGAGGATGGAGTCCGCAGGAAAGCAGAGAGGGCCAAATGGTCTGGGGCATTTGAAAGGGTTCCAGGAGGCAGTGAGAACCAGCATTACTTTTCTCGGCTGGCACCTTTGCTGTGGCAGCAAAAGCTGGACGTTTGTCTTTTTTGCTCCTGAGGCTGCCGAAAGCGAAAACAGGTGCTTTTGAGGATGGAGTCCGCAGGAAAGCAGAGAGGGCCAAATTGTCTGGGGCATTTGAAAGAGTTCCAGGAGGCAGTGAGAACCAGCATTACTTTTCCCGGCAGGCACCTTTGCTGTGGCAGCAAAACCTGGACGTTTGTCTTTTTTGCACCGGAGGCTGCCGAAAGCGAAAACAGGTGCTTTTGAGGATGGAGTCCGCAGGAAAGCAGAGAGGGCAAAATAGTCTGTGGCATTTGAAAGAGTTCCAGGAGGCCGTGAGAACCAGCATTACTTTTCCCCGCTGGCACCTTTGCTGTGGCAGCAAAACCTGGACGTTTGTCTTTTTTGCTCCGGAGGCTGCCGAAAGCGAAAACAGGTGCTTTTGAGGATGGAGTCCGCAGGAAAGCAGAGAGGGCCAAATAGTCTGTGGCATTTGAAGAGGTTCCAGGAGGCAATGAGGACCAGCATCACTTTTCCCCGCTGGCACCTTTGCTGTGGCAGCAAAAGCTGGACGTCTGTCTTTTTACCACCTGAGGGCGCCGAAAGTGAAAAAAGGCGCTTTTGAGGATGGAGTCCGCAGGAAAGCAGAGAGGGCCAAATTGTCTGGGGCATTTGAAAGAGTTCCAGGAGGCAGTGAGAACCAGCATTACTTTTCCCCGCTGGCACCTTTGCTGTGGCAGCAAAAGCTGGACGTTTGTCTTTTTTGCTCTGGAAACTGCCGAAAGCGAAAACAGGTGCTTTTGAGGATGGAATCCGCAGGAAAGCAGAGAGGGCCAAATTGTCTGGGGCATTTGAAAGGGTTCCAGGAGGCAGTGAGAACCAGCATTACTTTTCCCCACTGGCACCTTTGCTGTGGCAGCAAAACCTGGACGTTTGTCTTTTTTGCTCCTGAGGCTGCCGAAAGCGAAAACAGGTGCTTTTGAGGATGGAGTCCGCAGGAAAGCAGAGAGGGCCAAATTGTCTGGGGCATTTGAAAGGGTTCCAGGAGGCAGTGAGAACCAGCATTACTTTTCCCCGCTGGCACCTTTGCTGTGGCAGCAAAAGCTGGACGTTTGTCTTTTTTGCTCCTGAGGATGCCGAAAGCGAAAAGAGGTGCTTTTGAGGATGGAATCCGCAGGAAAGCAGAGAGGGCCAAATTGTCTGGGGCATTTGAAAGAGTTCCAGGAGGCAGTGAGAACCAGCATTACTTTTCCCGGCTGGCACCTTTGCTGTGGCAGCAAAAGCTGGACGTTTGTCTTTTTTGCTCCGGAGGCTGCCGAAAGCGAAAATAGGTGCTTTTGAGGATGGAGTCCGCAGGAAAGCAGAGAGGGCCAAATTGTCTGGGGCATTTGAAAGGGTTCCAGGAGGCAGTGAGAACCAGCATTACTTTTCCCCGCTGGCACCTTTGCTGTGGCAGCAAAAGCTGGACGTCTGTCTTTTTACCACCTGAGGCTGCCGAAAGCGAAAACAGGTGCTTTTGAGGATGGAGTCCGCAGGAAAGCAGAGAGGGCCAAATTGTCTGGGGCATTTGAAAGGGTTCCAGGAGGCAGTGAGAACCAGCATTACTTTTCCCCGCTGGCACCTTTGCTGTGGCAGCAAAAGCTGGACGTTTGTCTTTTTTGCTCCTGAGGATGCCGAAAGCGAAAACAGGTGCTTTTGAGGATGGAATCCGCAGGAAAGCAGAGAGGGCCAAATTGTCTGGGGCATTTGAAAGGGTTCCAGGAGGCAGTGAGAACCAGCATTACTTTTCCCCGCTGGCACCTTTGCTGTGGCAGGAAAACCTGGACGTTTGTCTTTTTTGCTCCGGAGGCTGCCGAAAGTGAAAACAGGTGCTTTTGAGGATGGAGTCCGCAGGAAAGTAGAGAGGGCCAAATTGTCTGGGGCATTTGAAAGGGTTCCAGGAGGCAGTGAGAACCAGCATTACTTTTCCCGGCTGGCACCTTTGCTGTGGCAGCAAAAGCTGGACGTTTGTCTTTTTACCACCGGAGTGCGCCGAAAGTGAAAAAAGGCGCTTTTGAGGATGGAGTCCGCAGGAAAGCAGAGAGGGCCAAATTGTCTGGGGCATTTGAAGGGGTTCCAGGAGGCAGTGACGAACAGCATCACTTTTCCCCCTGGCACCTTTGCTGTGGCAGCAAAAGCTGGACGTTTGTCTTTTTACCACCGGAGGGCGCCGAAAGTGAAAAAAGGCACTTTTGAGGATGGAGTCCGCAGGAAAGCAGAGAGGGCCAAATGGTCTGGGGCATTTGAAGGGGTTCCAGGAGGCAGTGAGGAACAGCATCACTTTTCCCCGCTGGCACCTTTGCTGTGGCAGCAAAAGCTGGACGTTTGTCTTTTTTGGTCCGGAGGTTGCCGAAAGCGAAAACAGGTGCTTTTGAGGATGGAGTCCGCAGGAAAGCAGAGAGGGCCAAATTGTCTGTAGCATTTGAAAGAGTTCCAGGAGGCAGTGAGAACCAGCATTACTTTTCCCCGCTGGCACCTTTGCTGTGGCAGGAAAACCTGGACGTTTGTCTTTTTTGCTCCGGAGGCTGCCGAAAGTGAAAACAGGTGCTTTTGAGGATGGAGTCCGCAGGAAAGTAGAGAGGGCCAAATTGTCTGGGGCATTTGAAAGGGTTCCAGGAGGCAGTGAGAACCAGCATTACTTTTCCCGGCTGGCACCTTTGCTGTGGCAGCAAAAGCTGGACGTTTGTCTTTTTACCACCGGAGGGCGCCGAAAGTGAAAAAAGGCGCTTTTGAGGATGGAGTCCGCAGGAAAGCAGAGAGGGCTAAATTGTCTGGGGCATTTGAAGGGGTTCCAGGAGGCAGTGACGAACAGCATCACTTTTCCCCCTGGCACCTTTGCTGTGGCAGCAAAAGCTGGACGTTTGTCTTTTTACCACCGGAGGGCGCCGAAAGTGAAAAAAGGCACTTTTGAGGATGGAGTCCGCAGGAAAGCAGAGAGGGCCAAATGGTCTGGGGCATTTGAAGGGGTTCCAGGAGGCAGTGAGGAACAGCATCACTTTTCCCCGCTGGCACCTTTGCTGTGGCAGCAAAAGCTGGACGTTTGTCTTTTTTGGTCCGGAGGTTGCCGAAAGCGAAAACAGGTGCTTTTGAGGATGGAGTCCGCAGGAAAGCAGAGAGGGCCAAATTGTCTGTAGCATTTGAAAGAGTTCCAGGAGGCAGTGAGAACCAGCATTACTTTTCCCCGCTGGCACCTTTGCTGTGGCAGGAAAAGCTGGACGTTTGTCTTTTTTGCTCCTGAGGTTGCCGAAAGCGAAAACAGGTGCTTTTGAGGATGGAGTCCGGAGGAAAGCAGAGAGTGCCAAATTGTCTGGGGCATTTGAAGAGGTTCCAGGAGGCAATGAGGACGAGCATCACTTTTCCCGGCTGGCACCTTTGCTGTGGCAGCAAAAGCTGGACGTTTGTCTTTTTTGCTCCTGAGGATGCCGAAAGCGAAAACAGGTGCTTTTGAGGATGGAATCTGCAGGAAAGCAGAGAGGGCCAAATTGTCTGAGGCATTTGAAAGAGTTCCAGGAGGCAGTGAGAACCAGCATTACTTTTCCCGGCTGGCACCTTTGCTGTGGCAGCAAAAGCTGGACGTTTGTCTTTTTTGCTCCGGAGGTTGCCGAAAGCGAAAACAGGTGCTTTTGAGGATGGAGTCCGCAGGAAAGCAGAGAGGGCCAAATTGTCTGGGGCATTTGAAAGGGTTCCAGGAGGCAGTGAGAACCAGCATTACTTTTCCCCGCTGGCACCTTTGCTGTGGCAGCAAAAGCTGGACGTTTGTCTTTTTTGCTCCTGAGGATGCCGAAAGCGAAAACAGGTGCTTTTGAGGATGGAGTCCGCAGGAAAGCAGAGAGGGCCAAATGGTCTGGGGCATTTGAAAGGGTTCCAGGAGGCAGTGAGAACCAGCATTACTTTTCTCGGCTGGCACCTTTGCTGTGGCAGCAAAAGCTGGACGTTTGTCTTTTTTGCTCCTGAGGCTGCCGAAAGCGAAAACAGGTGCTTTTGAGGATGGAGTCCGCAGGAAAGCAGAGAGGGCCAAATTGTCTGGGGCATTTGAAAGAGTTCCAGGAGGCAGTGAGAACCAGCATTACTTTTCCCGGCAGGCACCTTTGCTGTGGCAGCAAAACCTGGACGTTTGTCTTTTTTGCACCGGAGGCTGCCGAAAGCGAAAACAGGTGCTTTTGAGGATGGAGTCCGCAGGAAAGCAGAGAGGGCCAAATAGTCTGTGGCATTTGAAAGAGTTCCAGGAGGCCGTGAGAACCAGCATTACTTTTCCCCGCTGGCACCTTTGCTGTGGCACCAAAACCTGGACGTTTGTCTTTTTTGCTCCGGAGGCTGCCGAAAGCGAAAACAGGTGCTTTTGAGGATGGAGTCCGCAGGAAAGCAGAGAGGGCCAAATAGTCTGTGGCATTTGAAGAGGTTCCAGGAGGCAATGAGGACCAGCATCACTTTTCCCCGCTGGCACCTTTGCTGTGGCAGCAAAAGCTGGACGTCTGTCTTTTTACCACCTGAGGGCGCCGAAAGTGAAAAAAGGCGCTTTTGAGGATGGAGTCCGCAGGAAAGCAGAGAGGGCCAAATTGTCTGGGGCATTTGAAAGAGTTCCAGGAGGCAGTGAGAACCAGCATTACTTTTCCCCGCTGGCACCTTTGCTGTGGCAGCAAAAGCTGGACGTTTGTCTTTTTTGCTCTGGAAACTGCCGAAAGCGAAAACAGGTGCTTTTGAGGATGGAGTCCGCAGGAAAGCAGAGAGGGCCAAATTGTCTGGGGCATTTGAAAGAGTTCCAGGAGGCAGTGAGAACCAGCATTACTTTTCCCCGCTGGCACCTTTGCTGTGGCAGCAAAACCTGGACGTTTTTCTTTTTTGCTCCGGAGGTTGCCGAAAGCGAAAACAGGTGCTTTTGAGGATGGAGTCCGCAGGAAAGTAGAGAGGGCCAAATTGTCTGGGGCATTTGAAAGGGTTCCAGGAGGCACTGAGAACCAGCATTACTTTTCCCGGCTGGCACCTTTGCTGTGGCAGCAAAAGCTGGACGTTTGTCTTTTTTGCTCCGGAGGCTGCCGAAAGCGAAAACAGGTGCTTTTGAGGATGGAGTCTGCAGGAAAGCAGAGAGGGCCAAATTGTCTGTGGCATTTGAAAGAGTTCCAGGAGGCAGTGAGAACCAGCATTACTTTTCACCGCTGGCACCTTTGCTGTGGCAGCAAAACCTGGACGTTTGTCTTTTTTGGTCCGGAGGTTGCCGAAAGCGAAAACAGGTGCTTTTGAGGATGGAGTCCGCAGGAAAGCAGAGAGGGCCAAATTGTCTGGGGCATTTGAAAGGGTTCCAGGAGGCAGTGAGAACCAGCATTACTTTTCCCCGCTGGCACCTTTGCTGTGGCAGCAAAACCTGGACGTTTGTCTTTTTTGCTCCGGAGGCTGCCGAAAGTGAAAACAGGTGCTTTTGAGGATGGAGTCCGCAGGAAAGTAGAGAGGGCCAAATTGTCTGGGGCATTTGAAAGGGTTCCAGGAGGCAGTGAGAACCAGCATTACTTTTCCCGGCTGGCACCTTTGCTGTGGCAGCAAAACCTGGACGTTTGTCTTTTTTGCTACTGAGGATGCCGAAAGCGAAAACAGGTGCTTTTGAAGATGGAGTCCGCAGGAAAGCAGAGAGGGCCAAATTGTCTGTGGCATTTGAAGAGTTTCCAGGAGGCAATGAGGACCAGCATCACTTTTCCCCGCTGGCACCTTTGCTGTGGCAGCAAAAGCTGGACGTTTGTCTTTTTACCACCGGAGGGCGCCGAAAGTGAAAAAAGGCGCTTTTGAGGATGGAGTCCGCAGGAAAGCAGAGAGGGCCAAATTGTCTGGGGCATTTGAAGGGGTTCCAGGAGGCAGTGACGAACAGCATCACTTTTCCCCCTGGCACCTTTGCTGTGGCAGCAAAAGCTGGACGTTTGTCTTTTTACCACCGGAGGGCGCCGAAAGTGAAAAAAGGCACTTTTGAGGATGGAGTCCGCAGGAAAGCAGAGAGGGCCAAATGGTCTGGGGCATTTGAAGGGGTTCCAGGAGGCAGTGAGGAACAGCATCACTTTTCCCCGCTGGCACCTTTGCTGTGGCAGCAAAAGCTGGACGTTTGTCTTTTTTGGTCCGGAGGTTGCCGAAAGCGAAAACAGGTGCTTTTGAGGATGGAGTCCGCAGGAAAGCAGAGAGGGCCAAATTGTCTGTGGCATTTGAAAGAGTTCCAGGAGGCAGTGAGAACCAGCATTACTTTTCCCCGCTGGCACCTTTGCTGTGGCAGGAAAAGCTGGACGTTTGTCTTTTTTGCTCCTGAGGTTGCCGAAAGCGAAAACAGGTGCTTTTGAGGATGGAGTCCGCAGGAAAGCAGAGAGTGCCAAATTGTCTGGGGCATTTGAAGAGGTTCCAGGAGGCAATGTGGACGAGCATAACTTTTCCCGGCTGGCACCTTTGCTGTGGCAGCAAAAGCTGGACGTTTGTCTTTTTACCACCGGAGGGCGTCGAAAGCTAAAAAAAGGCGCTTTTGAGGATAGAGTCCGCAGGAAAGCAGAGAGGGCCAAATGGTCTGGGGCATTTGAAGGGGTTTCAGGAGGCAGTGAGAACCAGCATTACTTTTCCCCGCTGGCACCTTTGCTGTGGCAGCAAAAGCTGGACGTTTGTCTTTTTTGCTCCTGAGGATGCCGAAAGCGAAAACAGGTGCTTTTGAGGATGGAATCCGCAGGAAAGCAGAGAGGGCCAAATTGTCTGAGGCATTTGAAAGAGTTCCAGGAGGCAGTGAGAACCAGCATTACTTTTCCCGGCTGGCACCTTTGCTGTGGCAGCAAAAGCTGGACGTTTGTCTTTTTTGCTCCGGAGGTTGCCGAAAGCGAAAACAGGTGCTTTTGAGGATGGAGTCCGCAGGAAAGCAGAGAGGGCCAAATTGTCTGGGGCATTTGAAAGGGTTCCAGGAGGCAGTGAGAACCAGCATTACTTTTCCCCGCTGGCACCTTTGCTGTGGCAGCAAAAGCTGGACGTTTGTCTTTTTTGCTCCTGAGGATGCCGAAAGCGAAAACAGGTGCTTTTGAGGATGGAGTCCGCAGGAAAGCAGAGAGGGCCAAATTGTCTGGGGCATTTGAAAGGGTTCCAGGAGGCAGTGAGAACCAGCATTACTTTTCCCCGCTGGCACCTTTGCTGTGGCAGCAAAAGCTGGACGTTTGTCTTTTTTGCTCCGGAGGCTGCCGAAAGCGAAAACAGGTGCTTTTGAGGATGGAGTCCGCAGGAAAGCAGAGAGGGCCAAATTGTCTGGGGCATTTGAAAGAGTTCCAGGAGGCAGTGAGAACCAGCATTACTTTTCCCGGCAGGCACCTTTGCTGTGGCAGCAAAACCTGGACGTTTGTCTTTTTTGCACCGGAGGCTGCCGAAAGCGAAAACAGGTGCTTTTGAGGATGGAGTCCGCAGGAAAGCAGAGAGGGCCAAATAGTCTGTGGCATTTGAAAGAGTTCCAGGAGGCCGTGAGAACCAGCATTACTTTTCCCCGCTGGCACCTTTGCTGTGGCACCAAAACCTGGACGTTTGTCTTTTTTGCTCCGGAGGCTGCCGAAAGCGAAAACAGGTGCTTTTGAGGATGGAGTCCGCAGGAAAGCAGAGAGGGCCAAATAGTCTGTGGCATTTGAAGAGGTTCCAGGAGGCAATGAGGACCAGCATCACTTTTCCCCGCTGGCACCTTTGCTGTGGCAGCAAAAGCTGGACGTCTGTCTTTTTTGCTCCTGAGGATGCCGAAAGTGAAAACAGGCGCTTTTGAGGATGGAGTCCGCAGGAAAGCAGAGAGGGCCAAATTGTCTGGGGCATTTGAAAGAGTTCCAGGAGGCAGTGAGAACCAGCATTACTTTTCCCCGCTGGCACCTTTGCTGTGGCAGCAAAAGCTGGACGTTTGTCTTTTTTGCTCTGGAAACTGCCGAAAGCGAAAACAGGTGCTTTTGAGGATGGAGTCCGCAGGAAAGCAGAGAGGGCCAAATTGTCTGGGGCATTTGAAAGGGTTCCAGGAGGCAGTGAGAACCAGCATTACTTTTCCCCACTGGCACCTTTGCTGTGGCAGCAAAACCTGGACGTTTGTCTTTTTTGCTCCTGAGGATGCCGAAAGCGAAAAGAGGTGCTTTTGAGGATGGAATCCGCAGGAAAGCAGAGAGGGCCAAATTGTCTGGGGCATTTGAAAGGGTTCCAGGAGGCAGTGAGAACCAGCATTACTTTTCCCCGCTGGCACCTTTGCTGTGGCAGGAAAACCTGGACGTTTGTCTTTTTTGCTCCGGAGGCTGCCGAAAGTGAAAACAGGTGCTTTTATAGGATGGAGTCCGCAGGAAAGTAGAGAGGGCCAAATTGTCTGGGGCATTTGAAAGGGTTCCAGGAGGCAGTGAGAACCAGCATTACTTTTCCCGGCTGGCACCTTTGCTGTGGCAGCAAAAGCTGGACGTTTGTCTTTTTACCACCGGAGGGCGCCGAAAGTGAAAAAAGGCGCTTTTGAGGATGGAGTCCGCAGGAAAGCAGAGAGGGCTAAATTGTCTGGGGCATTTGAAGGGGTTCCAGGAGGCAGTGACGAACAGCATCACTTTTCCCCCTGGCACCTTTGCTGTGGCAGCAAAAGCTGGACGTTTGTCTTTTTACCACCGGAGGGCGCCGAAAGTGAAAAAAGGCACTTTTGAGGATGGAGTCCGCAGGAAAGCAGAGAGGGCCAAATGGTCTGGGGCATTTGAAGGGGTTCCAGGAGGCAGTGAGGAACAGCATCACTTTTCCCCGCTGGCACCTTTGCTGTGGCAGCAAAAGCTGGACGTTTGTCTTTTTTGGTCCGGAGGTTGCCGAAAGCGAAAACAGGTGCTTTTGAGGATGGAGTCCGCAGGAAAGCAGAGAGGGCCAAATTGTCTGTAGCATTTGAAAGAGTTCCAGGAGGCAGTGAGAACCAGCATTACTTTTCCCCGCTGGCACCTTTGCTGTGGCAGGAAAAGCTGGACGTTTGTCTTTTTTGCTCCTGAGGTTGCCGAAAGCGAAAACAGGTGCTTTTGAGGATGGAGTCCGGAGGAAAGCAGAGAGTGCCAAATTGTCTGGGGCATTTGAAGAGGTTCCAGGAGGCAATGAGGACGAGCATCACTTTTCCCGGCTGGCACCTTTGCTGTGGCAGCAAAAGCTGGACGTTTGTCTTTTTTGCTCCTGAGGATGCCGAAAGCGAAAACAGGTGCTTTTGAGGATGGAATCTGCAGGAAAGCAGAGAGGGCCAAATTGTCTGAGGCATTTGAAAGAGTTCCAGGAGGCAGTGAGAACCAGCATTACTTTTCCCGGCTGGCACCTTTGCTGTGGCAGCAAAAGCTGGACGTTTGTCTTTTTTGCTCCGGAGGTTGCCGAAAGCGAAAACAGGTGCTTTTGAGGATGGAGTCCGCAGGAAAGCAGAGAGGGCCAAATTGTCTGGGGCATTTGAAAGGGTTCCAGGAGGCAGTGAGAACCAGCATTACTTTTCCCCGCTGGCACCTTTGCTGTGGCAGCAAAAGCTGGACGTTTGTCTTTTTTGCTCCTGAGGATGCCGAAAGCGAAAACAGGTGCTTTTGAGGATGGAGTCCGCAGGAAAGCAGAGAGGGCCAAATGGTCTGGGGCATTTGAAAGGGTTCCAGGAGGCAGTGAGAACCAGCATTACTTTTCTCGGCTGGCACCTTTGCTGTGGCAGCAAAAGCTGGACGTTTGTCTTTTTTGCTCCTGAGGCTGCCGAAAGCGAAAACAGGTGCTTTTGAGGATGGAGTCCGCAGGAAAGCAGAGAGGGCCAAATTGTCTGGGGCATTTGAAAGAGTTCCAGGAGGCAGTGAGAACCAGCATTACTTTTCCCGGCAGGCACCTTTGCTGTGGCAGCAAAACCTGGACGTTTGTCTTTTTTGCACCGGAGGCTGCCGAAAGCGAAAACAGGTGCTTTTGAGGATGGAGTCCGCAGGAAAGCAGAGAGGGCCAAATAGTCTGTGGCATTTGAAAGAGTTCCAGGAGGCCGTGAGAACCAGCATTACTTTTCCCCGCTGGCACCTTTGCTGTGGCACCAAAACCTGGACGTTTGTCTTTTTTGCTCCGGAGGCTGCCGAAAGCGAAAACAGGTGCTTTTGAGGATGGAGTCCGCAGGAAAGCAGAGAGGGCCAAATAGTCTGTGGCATTTGAAGAGGTTCCAGGAGGCAATGAGGACCAGCATCACTTTTCCCCGCTGGCACCTTTGCTGTGGCAGCAAAAGCTGGACGTCTGTCTTTTTACCACCTGAGGGCGCCGAAAGTGAAAAAAGGCGCTTTTGAGGATGGAGTCCGCAGGAAAGCAGAGAGGGCCAAATTGTCTGGGGCATTTGAAAGAGTTCCAGGAGGCAGTGAGAACCAGCATTACTTTTCCCCGCTGGCACCTTTGCTGTGGCAGCAAAAGCTGGACGTTTGTCTTTTTTGCTCTGGAAACTGCCGAAAGCGAAAACAGGTGCTTTTGAGGATGGAGTCCGCAGGAAAGCAGAGAGGGCCAAATTGTCTGGGGCATTTGAAAGAGTTCCAGGAGGCAGTGAGAACCAGCATTACTTTTCCCCGCTGGCACCTTTGCTGTGGCAGCAAAACCTGGACGTTTTTCTTTTTTGCTCCGGAGGTTGCCGAAAGCGAAAACAGGTGCTTTTGAGGATGGAGTCCGCAGGAAAGTAGAGAGGGCCAAATTGTCTGGGGCATTTGAAAGGGTTCCAGGAGGCACTGAGAACCAGCATTACTTTTCCCGGCTGGCACCTTTGCTGTGGCAGCAAAAGCTGGACGTTTGTCTTTTTTGCTCCGGAGGCTGCCGAAAGCGAAAACAGGTGCTTTTGAGGATGGAGTCTGCAGGAAAGCAGAGAGGGCCAAATTGTCTGTGGCATTTGAAAGAGTTCCAGGAGGCAGTGAGAACCAGCATTACTTTTCACCGCTGGCACCTTTGCTGTGGCAGCAAAACCTGGACGTTTGTCTTTTTTGGTCCGGAGGTTGCCGAAAGCGAAAACAGGTGCTTTTGAGGATGGAGTCCGCAGGAAAGCAGAGAGGGCCAAATTGTCTGGGGCATTTGAAAGGGTTCCAGGAGGCAGTGAGAACCAGCATTACTTTTCCCCGCTGGCACCTTTGCTGTGGCAGCAAAACCTGGACGTTTGTCTTTTTTGCTCCGGAGGCTGCCGAAAGTGAAAACAGGTGCTTTTGAGGATGGAGTCCGCAGGAAAGTAGAGAGGGCCAAATTGTCTGGGGCATTTGAAAGGGTTCCAGGAGGCAGTGAGAACCAGCATTACTTTTCCCGGCTGGCACCTTTGCTGTGGCAGCAAAACCTGGACGTTTGTCTTTTTTGCTACTGAGGATGCCGAAAGCGAAAACAGGTGCTTTTGAAGATGGAGTCCGCAGGAAAGCAGAGAGGGCCAAATTGTCTGTGGCATTTGAAGAGTTTCCAGGAGGCAATGAGGACCAGCATCACTTTTCCCCGCTGGCACCTTTGCTGTGGCAGCAAAAGCTGGACGTTTGTCTTTTTACCACCGGAGGGCGCCGAAAGTGAAAAAAGGCGCTTTTGAGGATGGAGTCCGCAGGAAAGCAGAGAGGGCCAAATTGTCTGGGGCATTTGAAGGGGTTCCAGGAGGCAGTGACGAACAGCATCACTTTTCCCCCTGGCACCTTTGCTGTGGCAGCAAAAGCTGGACGTTTGTCTTTTTACCACCGGAGGGCGCCGAAAGTGAAAAAAGGCACTTTTGAGGATGGAGTCCGCAGGAAAGCAGAGAGGGCCAAATGGTCTGGGGCATTTGAAGGGGTTCCAGGAGGCAGTGAGGAACAGCATCACTTTTCCCCGCTGGCACCTTTGCTGTGGCAGCAAAAGCTGGACGTTTGTCTTTTTTGGTCCGGAGGTTGCCGAAAGCGAAAACAGGTGCTTTTGAGGATGGAGTCCGCAGGAAAGCAGAGAGGGCCAAATTGTCTGTGGCATTTGAAAGAGTTCCAGGAGGCAGTGAGAACCAGCATTACTTTTCCCCGCTGGCACCTTTGCTGTGGCAGGAAAAGCTGGACGTTTGTCTTTTTTGCTCCTGAGGTTGCCGAAAGCGAAAACAGGTGCTTTTGAGGATGGAGTCCGCAGGAAAGCAGAGAGTGCCAAATTGTCTGGGGCATTTGAAGAGGTTCCAGGAGGCAATGTGGACGAGCATAACTTTTCCCGGCTGGCACCTTTGCTGTGGCAGCAAAAGCTGGACGTTTGTCTTTTTACCACCGGAGGGCGTCGAAAGCTAAAAAAAGGCGCTTTTGAGGATAGAGTCCGCAGGAAAGCAGAGAGGGCCAAATGGTCTGGGGCATTTGAAGGGGTTTCAGGAGGCAGTGAGAACCAGCATTACTTTTCCCCGCTGGCACCTTTGCTGTGGCAGCAAAAGCTGGACGTTTGTCTTTTTTGCTCCTGAGGATGCCGAAAGCGAAAACAGGTGCTTTTGAGGATGGAATCCGCAGGAAAGCAGAGAGGGCCAAATTGTCTGAGGCATTTGAAAGAGTTCCAGGAGGCAGTGAGAACCAGCATTACTTTTCCCGGCTGGCACCTTTGCTGTGGCAGCAAAAGCTGGACGTTTGTCTTTTTTGCTCCGGAGGTTGCCGAAAGCGAAAACAGGTGCTTTTGAGGATGGAGTCCGCAGGAAAGCAGAGAGGGCCAAATTGTCTGGGGCATTTGAAAGGGTTCCAGGAGGCAGTGAGAACCAGCATTACTTTTCCCCGCTGGCACCTTTGCTGTGGCAGCAAAAGCTGGACGTTTGTCTTTTTTGCTCCTGAGGATGCCGAAAGCGAAAACAGGTGCTTTTGAGGATGGAGTCCGCAGGAAAGCAGAGAGGGCCAAATTGTCTGGGGCATTTGAAAGGGTTCCAGGAGGCAGTGAGAACCAGCATTACTTTTCCCCGCTGGCACCTTTGCTGTGGCAGCAAAAGCTGGACGTTTGTCTTTTTTGCTCCGGAGGCTGCCGAAAGCGAAAACAGGTGCTTTTGAGGATGGAGTCCGCAGGAAAGCAGAGAGGGCCAAATTGTCTGGGGCATTTGAAAGAGTTCCAGGAGGCAGTGAGAACCAGCATTACTTTTCCCGGCAGGCACCTTTGCTGTGGCAGCAAAACCTGGACGTTTGTCTTTTTTGCACCGGAGGCTGCCGAAAGCGAAAACAGGTGCTTTTGAGGATGGAGTCCGCAGGAAAGCAGAGAGGGCCAAATAGTCTGTGGCATTTGAAAGAGTTCCAGGAGGCCGTGAGAACCAGCATTACTTTTCCCCGCTGGCACCTTTGCTGTGGCACCAAAACCTGGACGTTTGTCTTTTTTGCTCCGGAGGCTGCCGAAAGCGAAAACAGGTGCTTTTGAGGATGGAGTCCGCAGGAAAGCAGAGAGGGCCAAATAGTCTGTGGCATTTGAAGAGGTTCCAGGAGGCAATGAGGACCAGCATCACTTTTCCCCGCTGGCACCTTTGCTGTGGCAGCAAAAGCTGGACGTCTGTCTTTTTTGCTCCTGAGGATGCCGAAAGTGAAAACAGGCGCTTTTGAGGATGGAGTCCGCAGGAAAGCAGAGAGGGCCAAATTGTCTGGGGCATTTGAAAGAGTTCCAGGAGGCAGTGAGAACCAGCATTACTTTTCCCCGCTGGCACCTTTGCTGTGGCAGCAAAAGCTGGACGTTTGTCTTTTTTGCTCTGGAAACTGCCGAAAGCGAAAACAGGTGCTTTTGAGGATGGAATCCGCAGGAAAGCAGAGAGGGCCAAATTGTCTGGGGCATTTGAAAGGGTTCCAGGAGGCAGTGAGAACCAGCATTACTTTTCCCCACTGGCACCTTTGCTGTGGCAGCAAAACCTGGACGTTTGTCTTTTTTGCTCCTGAGGATGCCGAAAGCGAAAAGAGGTGCTTTTGAGGATGGAATCCGCAGGAAAGCAGAGAGGGCCAAATTGTCTGGGGCATTTGAAAGGGTTCCAGGAGGCAGTGAGAACCAGCATTACTTTTCCCCGCTGGCACCTTTGCTGTGGCAGGAAAACTTGGACGTTTGTCTTTTTTGCTCCGGAGGCTGCCGAAAGTGAAAACAGGTGCTTTTGAGGATGGAGTCCGCAGGAAAGTAGAGAGGGCCAAATTGTCTGGGGCATTTGAAAGGGTTCCAGGAGGCAGTGAGAACCAGCATTACTTTTCCCGGCTGGCACCTTTGCTGTGGCAGCAAAAGCTGGACGTTTGTCTTTTTACCACCGGAGGGCGCCGAAAGTGAAAAAAGGCGCTTTTGAGGATGGAGTCCGCAGGAAAGCAGAGAGGGCTAAATTGTCTGGGGCATTTGAAGGGGTTCCAGGAGGCAGTGACGAACAGCATCACTTTTCCCCCTGGCACCTTTGCTGTGGCAGCAAAAGCTGGACGTTTGTCTTTTTACCACCGGAGGGCGCCGAAAGTGAAAAAAGGCACTTTTGAGGATGGAGTCCGCAGGAAAGCAGAGAGGGCCAAATGGTCTGGGGCATTTGAAGGGGTTCCAGGAGGCAGTGAGGAACAGCATCACTTTTCCCCGCTGGCACCTTTGCTGTGGCAGCAAAAGCTGGACGTTTGTCTTTTTTGGTCCGGAGGTTGCCGAAAGCGAAAACAGGTGCTTTTGAGGATGGAGTCCGCAGGAAAGCAGAGAGGGCCAAATTGTCTGTAGCATTTGAAAGAGTTCCAGGAGGCAGTGAGAACCAGCATTACTTTTCCCCGCTGGCACCTTTGCTGTGGCAGGAAAAGCTGGACGTTTGTCTTTTTTGCTCCTGAGGTTGCCGAAAGCGAAAACAGGTGCTTTTGAGGATGGAGTCCGGAGGAAAGCAGAGAGTGCCAAATTGTCTGGGGCATTTGAAGAGGTTCCAGGAGGCAATGAGGACGAGCATCACTTTTCCCGGCTGGCACCTTTGCTGTGGCAGCAAAAGCTGGACGTTTGTCTTTTTTGCTCCTGAGGATGCCGAAAGCGAAAACAGGTGCTTTTGAGGATGGAATCTGCAGGAAAGCAGAGAGGGCCAAATTGTCTGAGGCATTTGAAAGAGTTCCAGGAGGCAGTGAGAACCAGCATTACTTTTCCCGGCTGGCACCTTTGCTGTGGCAGCAAAAGCTGGACGTTTGTCTTTTTTGCTCCGGAGGTTGCCGAAAGCGAAAACAGGTGCTTTTGAGGATGGAGTCCGCAGGAAAGCAGAGAGGGCCAAATTGTCTGGGGCATTTGAAAGGGTTCCAGGAGGCAGTGAGAACCAGCATTACTTTTCCCCGCTGGCACCTTTGCTGTGGCAGCAAAAGCTGGACGTTTGTCTTTTTTGCTCCTGAGGATGCCGAAAGCGAAAACAGGTGCTTTTGAGGATGGAGTCCGCAGGAAAGCAGAGAGGGCCAAATGGTCTGGGGCATTTGAAAGGGTTCCAGGAGGCAGTGAGAACCAGCATTACTTTTCTCGGCTGGCACCTTTGCTGTGGCAGCAAAAGCTGGACGTTTGTCTTTTTTGCTCCTGAGGCTGCCGAAAGCGAAAACAGGTGCTTTTGAGGATGGAGTCCGCAGGAAAGCAGAGAGGGCCAAATTGTCTGGGGCATTTGAAAGAGTTCCAGGAGGCAGTGAGAACCAGCATTACTTTTCCCGGCAGGCACCTTTGCTGTGGCAGCAAAACCTGGACGTTTGTCTTTTTTGCACCGGAGGCTGCCGAAAGCGAAAACAGGTGCTTTTGAGGATGGAGTCCGCAGGAAAGCAGAGAGGGCCAAATAGTCTGTGGCATTTGAAAGAGTTCCAGGAGGCCGTGAGAACCAGCATTACTTTTCCCCGCTGGCACCTTTGCTGTGGCACCAAAACCTGGACGTTTGTCTTTTTTGCTCCGGAGGCTGCCGAAAGCGAAAACAGGTGCTTTTGAGGATGGAGTCCGCAGGAAAGCAGAGAGGGCCAAATAGTCTGTGGCATTTGAAGAGGTTCCAGGAGGCAATGAGGACCAGCATCACTTTTCCCCGCTGGCACCTTTGCTGTGGCAGCAAAAGCTGGACGTCTGTCTTTTTACCACCTGAGGGCGCCGAAAGTGAAAAAAGGCGCTTTTGAGGATGGAGTCCGCAGGAAAGCAGAGAGGGCCAAATTGTCTGGGGCATTTGAAAGAGTTCCAGGAGGCAGTGAGAACCAGCATTACTTTTCCCCGCTGGCACCTTTGCTGTGGCAGCAAAAGCTGGACGTTTGTCTTTTTTGCTCTGGAAACTGCCGAAAGCGAAAACAGGTGCTTTTGAGGATGGAATCCGCAGGAAAGCAGAGAGGGCCAAATTGTCTGGGGCATTTGAAAGGGTTCCAGGAGGCAGTGAGAACCAGCATTACTTTTCCCCACTGGCACCTTTGCTGTGGCAGCAAAACCTGGACGTTTGTCTTTTTTGCTCCTGAGGCTGCCGAAAGCGAAAACAGGTGCTTTTGAGGATGGAGTCCGCAGGAAAGCAGAGAGGGCCAAATTGTCTGGGGCATTTGAAAGGGTTCCAGGAGGCAGTGAGAACCAGCATTACTTTTCCCCACTGGCACCTTTGCTGTGGCAGCAAAAGCTGGACGTTTGTCTTTTTTGCTCCTGAGGATGCCGAAAGCGAAAAGAGGTGCTTTTGAGGATGGAATCCGCAGGAAAGCAGAGAGGGCCAAATTGTCTGGGGCATTTGAAAGAGTTCCAGGAGGCAGTGAGAACCAGCATTACTTTTCCCGGCTGGCACCTTTGCTGTGGCAGCAAAAGCTGGACGTTTGTCTTTTTTGCTCCGGAGGCTGCCGAAAGCGAAAATAGGTGCTTTTGAGGATGGAGTCCGCAGGAAAGCAGAGAGGGCCAAATTGTCTGGGGCATTTGAAAGGGTTCCAGGAGGCAGTGAGAACCAGCATTACTTTTCCCCGCTGGCACCTTTGCTGTGGCAGCAAAAGCTGGACGTCTGTCTTTTTACCACCTGAGGGCGCCGAAAGTGAAAAAAGGCGCTTTTGAGGATGGAGTCCGCAGGAAAGCAGAGAGGGCCAAATTGTCTGGGGCATTTGAAAGAGTTCCAGGAGGCAGTGAGAACCAGCATTACTTTTCCCCGCTGGCACCTTTGCTGTGGCAGCAAAAGCTGGACGTTTGTCTTTTTTGCTCTGGAAACTGCCGAAAGCGAAAACAGGTGCTTTTGAGGATGGAATCCGCAGGAAAGCAGAGAGGGCCAAATTGTCTGGGGCATTTGAAAGGGTTCCAGGAGGCAGTGAGAACCAGCATTACTTTTCCCCACTGGCACCTTTGCTGTGGCAGCAAAACCTGGACGTTTGTCTTTTTTGCTCCTGAGGATGCCGAAAGCGAAAAGAGGTGCTTTTGAGGATGGAATCCGCAGGAAAGCAGAGAGGGCCAAATTGTCTGGGGCATTTGAAAGGGTTCCAGGAGGCAGTGAGAACCAGCATTACTTTTCCCCGCTGGCACCTTTGCTGTGGCAGGAAAACCTGGACGTTTGTCTTTTTTGCTCCGGAGGCTGCCGAAAGTGAAAACAGGTGCTTTTATAGGATGGAGTCCGCAGGAAAGTAGAGAGGGCCAAATTGTCTGGGGCATTTGAAAGGGTTCCAGGAGGCAGTGAGAACCAGCATTACTTTTCCCGGCTGGCACCTTTGCTGTGGCAGCAAAAGCTGGACGTTTGTCTTTTTACCACCGGAGGGCGCCGAAAGTGAAAAAAGGCGCTTTTGAGGATGGAGTCCGCAGGAAAGCAGAGAGGGCTAAATTGTCTGGGGCATTTGAAGGGGTTCCAGGAGGCAGTGACGAACAGCATCACTTTTCCCCCTGGCACCTTTGCTGTGGCAGCAAAAGCTGGACGTTTGTCTTTTTACCACCGGAGGGCGCCGAAAGTGAAAAAAGGCACTTTTGAGGATGGAGTCCGCAGGAAAGCAGAGAGGGCCAAATGGTCTGGGGCATTTGAAGGGGTTCCAGGAGGCAGTGAGGAACAGCATCACTTTTCCCCGCTGGCACCTTTGCTGTGGCAGCAAAAGCTGGACGTTTGTCTTTTTTGGTCCGGAGGTTGCCGAAAGCGAAAACAGGTGCTTTTGAGGATGGAGTCCGCAGGAAAGCAGAGAGGGCCAAATTGTCTGTAGCATTTGAAAGAGTTCCAGGAGGCAGTGAGAACCAGCATT
>NW_028128712.1:0-13587 GCF_965231255.1 Vanellus vanellus | reverse complement strand
AGGATCGTGCCGCTTTTTAAACACACACAACAGAGGCAGAGTCTGATTTACAATGTATGGCAGTCTGTATTGAGAATAAATCCATTATCAACACGGTGCTACTTGGGCACTATATTTCTAAGGCCACGGCGCAAGCTTTTCTGTGTTCTTGCAAACTCAATCGCTTTTATACTGGCGAGAACCCTGACACAAATACGCTATTGATGCAAAGGAAAGCAGACTATGAATGAGGATACCTTGTTTTGTTGTCAAAACGAAGGGAAAAATACAAATCCCGGTGCTAGCGGGTTAGGGATGAGGATGTTTACAGGATGATTTGAGCGGGGACTAAAACAAAAGGAACTTTTTCAGCCTTTCTGATTAATAGCTGTTTGTACAGCACCAGGAAGATGAGAGGCACGTTAAGTGTTATTAATTAGTATTCCTTCCAGATATTTATAAGATATTTATAATATTTATGTATTTATGACAACAAAAATGTTTCAATATAAAAGTGAATTATCCCAGAAAAAAATGCCAAGCTTTTGATCTGCTTATACATCACATCACTGCAAGCCTTTTCCTTTCAACCTAGAGTTACATTCAAAAGCAGAAAGATATACAGCTGACGTTTCAAGCTGAACGACACTACGATAAACTAGGGTTTCTCCAGAAGATAAAATACATCATAAATCGGTGCAACACTTACCTCATTTTAAATATTACTGTCTCCTTTTATCAGGTAACACTATATAACCTCCCCTTACCTCCTTTCTTCCCATATTTTATTTGGTATATTAATTCTGAACAATGATCACAACCAGAATTTTTTTTTAATTAAAATCAAATATATGGCTTTGGAGGCTTAGGTTATCTGATAAAAATATTTTAATTAAAAAGATACCAGCTCTTTTGATTCCCCGATGAATTGATAATAATTGAAACGTACAGTGTTAATTTTAATCTGCACTCGGTTGTTTAAAGAAATAATTCTTACCCTTCTTCAAAGTCAAAAATAAATAAGTAAAAGGAAATCTCTTAAGGGGAAGAGGAATCTCCGACTCAATGGGCTTTTTTTCTTGCAGGTTGTCACAAAATCACCCTTTATTAGAAAGAGATAATTACATTTGCTTAGAAAGTTATTTTATTTTATTTTTCTAAGAATAGGGAAATACTGGTCTGACTACAGAAGCTGAGTTGTTTCTACTTTCATTTCAAGTTTCTACTACTCTACCTCTAGAGGAATATCATATCTCTTCGGAAAGCACTTGCTTTACAAAGTGCTGGCTCCATCGTGATCAATTGGGAGGCAGATGTCACCCAAGAGAGGACATCCCCAGCCTTGCCCCGAGGAGCGTGCATGGAGCCGGGCCAGATTCCGGCCCGGCGGGAGCCGGGGGGCTGTGCAGCGGGTCTGCGGTGCCCCGTTAGAGGAGAGCGCTTTAAGGAGAGGACAGGAAATAACATTCTAACACTTTAAGAACAAACCAAGAGCATACGAAACCAGGAAAGAGAAAGTAAATGTTGATTATTATTTTTTTAATTTAAAATAATGTATTTATTTAAAAAAACTATTTGTTGAAAATTTATTGACCACTATCAGAACAACTTCTTTTTCAGGTATTTCTGAGAACTTCTCAGTCAAACTTGTATTTGAAAATTGATTTTTGTACAAGCTTTTTGAGACAGATCGGATGTTTAGGAGTGGTTAATTATTTTTTATATGGCAACTCAACGTAACACGAATTTGATAACCGAGACTGCAACGAAAGTATAGAAGTTGACTGGCAGCTGCTATATAACAGTTTCTATATAATTTAAGAAAAGTTGGAAAACCAAGATACATGTGCATAAGTTACTGAAGAAGTTATTTTTCTCCCTTTTGGGATTGTTGTACTTAATTAGATATTAATTCCAGGTGGGATGTCACCTGGAATTCTTTCATTTAGAATGATTGATTTTTAAGATCTAATCCGTTTTTATAAATCACTGTATGAGCATGACTCAGTTCAGACCAGTGATTTAATTCTGCCGTGACTATTCTGACCTTAAGTATCAAGCAAGGGTGGGATACTCAGTGCAAACTGTTATGGAATACTCTTCTGACTAAAAGCATTTACTTTTAATTCTTTTTACAGAAATTTGAGATGTCTTCATTTGCCAAATCTGATGATGCTTAAGCAAAATCAACTGGCTACAATCAAAATCAACTAAATTCAAATAAACTATCATGTTTGGGGCTTTTCTTTTTTTTTTTTTTTCTTTCATAACAATTTAGGTTAATCTACGCACGCACCGTCTCTGAGAAGCCGGGAAAGGGCGAGAAGCCGTGCGCGCCCTTGAACGCGGGGCAAGAGCAAAAACTGCTACCGGGCCACCGCTGGAAGAGTGGCACCAACACTGGGTGGTGGCAGCAGTCCCCATCCACTGAAAGCCCGTATGCAGATGTTGGGATACGGAGGGTGATTCCTTCCCTTCTGCCCAACCAGACCCCTCACTTGGGCAGCTGGGTAAGTACCCCCATTTTCCGTAGCGCGGGACACTTCCCACGAGCACCAGCGGGAGGTGCTGGCCGGGCTGCCTCCGGGGCGCAAATCGGATTATCGGAGCCCAACTGTAGCCGTATACCCCCAACACTTTTGTTCAGCAGCCTCAACCTGTAAAATTTCTTAATGTACGGGCAGTTGATTAACATCACTTTAACCCGAGCTTGCAACTATTCCTGGCCTCAGGTTGTCCTTGTGAGGTCTGTACATTGTGCCGAAATATTTTCTTGGGCAGCAGTTTTCACTTTGCACACGTTGTTGTGCCTCGATCCTGTAGCAGGGGAAGGGGTAGGATTTATTTATGGATACTATTTATTATTTTATACGTTATTTCTGCAAAAGTTTCTCAAGCTCTACTAAGATTTGCCATTTTGAATATTTCCTGAACCTGTAAGCATGTTTAGGGTATGAGAGCGGATGAGAATTGATTTGGTAAATCGTTGAAATGAGGAATCAGAATTTTAAAAACAGGTAGGCAACCAGTTTTAATTCTTTGCCATTAAATTAAAAAATGTCGGGGTTGGAAGTGCTCTATTTTCTCATCATTTAATGCTATAAGTCCACACTTTTGCCTCCCTAATATCTACCTAATTGCCACTATGTAGTCATAATAACAGAATTAAAGAGGCGTTCTGGATAGATGTTTTAATTCAGCGCTAGTTGAATTGGTGAGTAGCACCTTGCTTTGGGGTGAAATGCATTTGTTATCAACTCCCCAAGAACATATTCGGTTGGTGACTTTTAGTCTTTTGGGGGTCTGTCGAAGGAAAAAATAAATGCCGATCGGCGTACAAAGCTCTTCTCTGCGAGGTCAACAGCGCGGTGTAGAGACGGGTTTGTGGCAACCAGCCATCCGATGGCTTTGACTCGTCTTTCATCTCCCGTCGACGCTGGGTGCTCCGGAAGACAACAGGCACAGCCAACATGAAGACATTTGGGTGGCTTGAAAGTTATGGCAGCCTGTGCTTTTCTTGAGTATAGCTTAAAACAACGCATTTCTTATCTCCTTGTTGTGTGGTGGTTTTTGTTTTTTTTTTTTTTTCTTTTTAATGAATCAATCTTTTATTATCTCCCTTCACAGAAGGGCAACATTTGTTTCTTTATTTTGTATATGATGTTACTACAATAGATAACAGGATATTGCAGTCTTTGCGATGATTTAGAACCGGGGGTGGGGGGTGGCTGGGTTGGTTCTTTTTCCCTTTTTTTTTTTTTTTTTTTTTTTTTACGTGCTGTTTCTTTACCTCCTTTGCTTTTGGCTTTGCTCACGCTGGATTGACCTGCACATGTGCTGGAGACAGTCTTCTGGCTTGCGTGCAAACACACACATGTGGTGCCTCCACCACCAGGATCCACCCCGCGAGCCCGCCTGCGCTCCTGCAAATAAAAACTTCTTAAAAAATAAAAATTTTGCCTGGGAAAAATGTGGCTTATCGACGTGTCTCACTGCAAACAAACAAAAAGAAAGCCCAAACCCGACCTCCAATCCACCATATCCTGTGAGAGGACCGCTGAGAAGCGATGCTGGTGTCTGGCAGAGGTCTGTGTCCCCCACTGCCTTCAGCCTCCCGTTTCTCTCCGGGAGAAATCCCCGTGCTACGTGGTGTGAGCCTTTGAAAAATACCCCCCCACCCTCCCACCCCCCCCCCGCGGCAGCCACGGCGCCCCGAATATGCGCTTAGTGCGCATTTTGGTGATCGATCAATACGTGTCGCTAAGGGTGGATGGGGTTTTCTGATGATAGAGATGATAGAGAAGCAGAAATAATCACACGGCTCACAGAAAAAAAAAAAAAATTCTAAAAATCAACATATGCACCGGGTAAAATGTCAGTGGAGTAGTCTGCTAAATGACTGCACTAAGTTGCTCATTCCTCATTTTTGGAAATCGTTTTATTGTTTGGAAAAAAAATCTTCACAAAACCTCAGAAGAAAATCACACAAATTCCTTGAAGATAACATTTATTATTCTGGTTATACGTATAGCAAAACTACACTCATAAAGTTATGTCTGCTTATATATTTCATTCAGAAATTAGTTGTATTAATTAAATAGTCTTTAAAAAAAAAAACAGAAATAAAGGAAATAATTTTTAAACACCACAAACTTTGCCACCAAGCTTTGCATTTTATAAATCTCTCTGGCATCCTTTAAATAACTTTATTCCCTCCTCAGAGGAAAAAAAGATCCAACATTTAACTGTGCTTTACTGCTAAAGGTATGAAAATTTGTTAAAAAGGAAGTGTAGGATCAATTTACTGTTAAATGTATTACAGAAGTGAAATGGTAAAACACTGCAATGGTATGTTGGAAGCATTTAATTTTGATAGGCATGATGTATAGCTGGGGAAGTAAGTGTACTCAAATAATTATGCTGTCTTTGAAAGACTAGGCAATTTAAAAGTAGATTATCCAATGAGACCCAAGTAGTAGTTGTCAAATTTTCAGGAAGTAATTAAACAAGCAGAGGGTCTCTCTTTTTTACTGGCCGTTTCTGGGTTACATAGGGATTATGAAGAGAGACAAGAAAAATGACAGAGCCGACTAAACAGCACATCAAACTCCCCTTGAAGAAAGCACTTTTTTTTTTTTTTTCCTTAGTGACTTTCTGATTTACGAATAAGCTGGGTAACGCTTTGCCATATTTTTGGTGCAGTTATCTGAGAAAATGTGCCCTTTGGAAAAGCAGCAGACGGCATGGAGGTCTTTGGGTTTTTTTAAAATACCTCTCAATTAAATCTATGTTGCCCGAAAAGACCAGTGACCTGTTCAGGGCTTTGGCTATTTTTTTTCTTCTTTTTTTCCCTTCTTTTTTCTTCTGCTCTTTTCTCATTTTGTTTTTTTTTTTTTTCTTCTTACTTTTGCTTCTTTCTTTTTTCTGCCTTCTTTTTCTTCTTTTTTCTTCTTTTCTCCTTTTTCTGTTTTTCCTTTCTCTATGTTTTTCCATTTTTCTTCCTTTTTCTTATTTCCTTTTTTCCTTTTTTCTTTCTTTTTCTTTTTTCCCTTTTCCCCCATTTTTCCTATTTCCCCCCTTTTTTTATTATTATTTCTTTTTCTTTTTCTTTTTCTTTTTTTTTCTCTTCTTTTTTTTTTTTTTTCCCCTGCAGCTTTTGTTTAGACCTCAGCTCTTCGGGTCAGCTGCCGGCTGGCACTCTGCCTTGTCTTTCCCAAAGTAGGGCCGTGACCGTTTCCCCAGCCTCTGTGGGTGCTGCCGGAGCCTTCGCCCAGCCCCGACCCGCTCACGGGGTGCCTCAGCTCTTCTCCCTTGGAAGGACCCCTCTGCTTTTTTCGATTTGTAGCCTGCGACACGTAATAGCTCTCTTTGGGTTTCTTGGGGAGATGCTGCCTGGTAGGGAGCAGCTCTCCGCTTGGGTCTCGCTTGGGCTGCGCGGTGGGATCCCGCACCCACCATCCCGCCCAGGGATGCGGTTTGGTGGTCACCCAGCACCCACCGGCCAGCGGGGACATGGAGGGCAGGGCCGTGTCTATAACCCCACCTATTTCCACTTGCCTCACCTAGGGATGGACTAAATTGCGTTGGTTTTATGATTCATAAGCCAAAATACTCCACGGAGAGGCAAGGTAACTCTATGACTTCTACTCTGTACCTTAAATTTATTTTAAATACAAAAAATGCAGTTTCTCCTAAAATTTTAAATTGTTATTTGAGCCCTTACAGTTCTAAAAGGCGCTGAGTCTGTGTCTTCCATTGCCGGGCGTCTGACTGAGCCGCGCAACAGCAGCACAACCCTGTGCTGTTCGTCCCAGTCAGCGTAAATACACTCGCAGTTCATAAGGAACTCGATCCAGCAGTTAGTGGGAGATGTCTTTCGGATGAGGCACCTCAGGGCATTTCTGCAAAGAAATTTATATTTCTCAGTCCCGGGTGGGCTCAGGGCTTAGTTGTGATTATTCGGAGTCAAATTCAAGGTACACGGGAAGCTTCAGAATCAAAAAATACACAGTTATGGAGTTGAAGTAATACGGACACAAATTGAAACAAAGAATTAAGTTTCTGAATCCAGAGCTGTGATTCACAAATCTAAAGCTTTTATTGTACTTAGTCCACAGTTGTGGCTTTTAGTTTTTGTCCCCATGGCCGGGTTTCAGTAGCCATAAACAAGTCACACAAAATTTAGTGCTTTTGTAAATTCTTATGCAATCTTCTTCGGGATCAGCCCTTGAGTATCGAGGCGGTGAGTGTTGTACCAAATCAAGAGGTTTTCTGGCTTCAGAAAAACGAGGAAAATGCTGCTTTATCTACAGTACGTGTTCTGTATGTGGGCATCCCTAATAACACAGTGTACTCTGACATTTCATTGCAAGAAAAGTTCGGCAGCTCTCTCCTGCCCGTGTGTCCCTGCCGGGGTCCTCTGGGGGCAGGAAAAGAATCACCAACGTCAGGGTGGCTAAACTTTGAATACTTTGAACTACGGCTGCGGTTTGGATGCTCTGAGAGGACAGAGTGCCCTGAAGAGCACCTCCATCTCAAGGTGAAGAGCACATCTAGCTCAAGGTGAAGAGCATGTCCAGCTCAAGGTGAAGAGCATGTCCAGCTCAAGGCAGGGCTTTGGCACGCAGACGCTTCTTCGAGAGTGTGGCTGTGTCTCCTTTTCAAGTGAAAGAGAGCTGAAACCTGTGGCTCTTTAGAATAGAGATTAACTTGAATGGTGTTTATGAATTTGTAACAATGAAGTATTGTATTTTTTGATCCTTAGGGACATGGGTTAGTGGTGGGTTTGGCAGTGTTAGGTCGATGGTTGCATTCAATGATCTCAAAGATCCTTTCCAACCTAGACGATTCTATGATTCTATGATTCCAAGTATCTGTTTTTTGGCAGTAAGGCGGTACTGATGCCACTTTCTCAAAACAACCAAACCCATAACACACACACAAAAAGAAATCCAGCTCAAGGAGTGACCCCATTTCAGCTGTGCCCCGTTTTGTCCAAATGTCATCTCACTGTCAAAGGTACAGTCCTAAATCTGCGTACACTGAGCACAACTTCAGGGAGGGAAATAAATCAAGCTCAGCACCCAATCGTGTGATTTTGTCTGTGCGTTACACCTTTTCTTTCCCTTCTCAAGAGGCACACAGTGACGTTCTAAAAGCAGCCTAGCCGCAGTTCGCACGGCAGCCAAAGGAATAAGCATTGCCTGGATTAATAAGATGGACTTCTTGTTGGGGGTGTTCAACCTGGAGAAGAGAAGGCTCCGGGGAGACCTTATTGTGGCCTTCCCGTCCCTAAAGGGGCTCCAGGAGAGCTGGGGAAGGGACTTTGTACAAGGGCAGGTAGTGGTAGGATGAGGGGGAATGGCTTCAAACTGGAAGAAGGGAGATTTAGATGGGATATTCGGAAGAAATTCTCTCCTGTGGGGGCGGTGAGCCCCTGGCGCAGGGTGCCCCGAGAAGCTGTGGCTGCCCCATCCCTGGGGGTGTTCAAGGCCGGGTTGGACGGGGCTGGGAGCAACCTGGGCTGGGGGGAGGTGGCCCTGCCCAGGGCAGGGGGTGGAACGAGATGATCTTCAAGGTCCCTTCCAACCCAAACCATTCCATGATTCTATGATTTTTCCAGCGCAGGGCTCAGGAGCCGTTCGGTGGGATCGCTGGCTCGGGCAAAGGGAGACGTGTGGCATCTGGTGGTCTGTGCCAACTGCCCAACCCAGCTCACAGCCCCAGCGCCGTCCTCCCAGCGGCCACGGGCTACCACCGGGCCAGTTCCTCAGCAGCCCCGGCTACTCATCCTCTCCTTTTGGTAACAGCTCCCCACCCAACCCACGCCGACACCCACAGAACCTATTTCTAAAGTATGTAGAAGCAGGAATGTAGGAAACTGATACACGAAAATGGTTTTCATCCTTATTATGAAATTTCCACCCCCCTTTTCCCTGCGTATTCCAGCAGAGCGGGCGCAGGAGGAGAAAACACAACGGTCCCACCCCAGAAGGTGTGGGAGCAGTTGGGATCACAGCAGGTCTCTCTCAGAAATGCCTCGGTAAAGGGAAAAGCGCTCCTGCCCTGCGAGAGACTCGGGGAACCCACCGGCAGCATCTCCTGTGCCCACATGTGCCGGGGCACTGCCCGGAGCAGCAGCACCCGGGGGGACACCATATTTTGGACAGCCAGACCTACACGGTAACTGCCTACAAGTAGTCATTTCTCTCCTGCCTCGTTCCTGAGGCACGGCAGCTCTCCATGAGCAAACTACCGCTGGGGAGCTTCCCATATCGATGACGGAGCCAGAAAAGGCTCCCTCCGCCTTCTTTCTCACCCTCTCCTTCGGCAGAGGCGGGCAGGATTTCGCTCTGAGCCGTGGGGATTTATGGCTGTTTACTGTACCCGTTCCCTGAACCGCAAGCCGTGGGCTCCTGATCGATGCTGCTGAGCACGGAGCAGCGCCGCCGGGCTCCCTCCGGAGGCAGGGGGTCACCGACGGCATCGCTTGGAACGAAATGGCCTTTTAGTAAGTCCACAGTTGCCTGTGCAGCGAGTAATCCCATAACATTTCCGTAAGTACACCTCAGGAGTGGATGTGCAAATGAGATGTATGCTTTCCTTTTGAAAGTGGGAATTTGAGAACTTGAGTAAGAAGATTTTTATTTTTTTTTTCATTTTTGAAGCAATCACCTTAAATGTTTTTACTTCCACACCTCATGAACGGTGACTTCTTTTTTAAAAATAAACTAGCTTTACTTTTTTTTTTTTTCTGATGAGCTTTGTGTTTCTGCATGAAAACTGCGTTTTCAAAACACCATTTCTCGTAGTCGGGAAATGGAGACGGTGGGAAACCATGACAGTAGATGAAGGTTATCACCGTTTTTCTTTAGACTTTCCGCAGTCCCAGTTGCGCTGGCCTGGAGGAAGGCGAGAGGGCAGTGCTCTTCTGCAACTGCACCGTCTAATTAGGAGAGCACGACACCGGGGAGTGCTGATGACACTAACCAGGCCCTTCTCGACCTCTCCCATCCTGGCAAACCCAGACGTGCACCTGCATACCAAGAATGTTATATCCCACTTGGAAGGACACTTCTGACTGCATCCACAATATACAGATGTTTACAGGAGAGGTATCAGAAAAAAAAAAAAAAAAAAGCACTTATATTTGCTGTAAATATGTATATGTGCACGTTAGGACAGGTCTGTTAACAGCCTGATTTGATTTTTTTTTTTATTTTTTTTTTCTGAAGGGAACTGATTGTAGTGCCTTCGGAGCCTGCAGCCTGCTGGGTTTGGAGAAAGCGGTGCTGGAATCCGTGTCCAGGGAGAGGCTGACTTGCGAAGAGGCTGAATTGTTGCCAACTGGTTTGGGACCGGTGAGGAAAAGCTCCCCTTGGTACCCCGGAGAGGGGAACTCCGACAGTCGCATTCGAGAAAAGAAACGTCTGAGAGTTGTTCTGCGGGTGGTGGTGACACTGAAACCTGCAAACTGCAGCTCTATCTATCTACTACTAGATACTAAACTGAAGCTGCTAATTGCAGTTGGTACTAATTACTGTGGGTGTAGGAGGGATTGCAGCGAGGATAATACTGGTTTGCTGTCTGAAAGCCCCTGTCCAGAGCACCCGTCACTATTAAGCGCCCTCTCAAGCCGAAGAGCAGGCGGCTGATTCCTCCAACCAGCGCCGTGGCGATAACTTCACGGTGGCACCGAAAGGGGTCGGCTGTGCGCGCCGCCCTCTGCGTTTGGGCAAATATTGGGCGTGAATACAAACACAGGGAGAAAACACTTGTGGGTGTATGCGAGAGACACCAAAGAGCCCTCTCCCGACATTCATTTTCAGTCCTTTATCCTACTGGCTCGGAATCAGAAGGTTCCGGAGTTTGCCCCAAATAATTAAGAATTTGGGAGCCCTTTGGCTTCTACGCAGCGAAACACGAGTGCAGCTACACTTGGCAAAGCCCTTCGTTTAAACCCAAATCCCGAACCCCCCGCCACAGCCGGGCGGTCTTGGCTCTTTCACCCAGCTGGGAGCCTGGGGTCCCCCCCCCCCGCAGCACAGCCTATGTGCAGACGGGGGAAAAAAAAAAAAGAAAAAAAAAAAAAGAAAAAAAAAAGAAAAAAAAAAAGAAAAGAAAACAAAGTGATATTTCCTTTCTTCGGCTTTTATTCGCACGGTTTTAGCCTCATTGCAGGTTTCCCGTTCCCCCTCGCACCGGGCTCCTCCGAATACTCTCCCTTTTCTGCTCCGGGGGGGGGCCCGGCTGGAGCCCCCGGGGGTGGCGGAGCCTCTCCCGCCCGGGGCAGGGACCCCCCGCCGCCCCCGGCTCTGCCTCCGCTCTCCCGGGCACACAAAGGCTCTCCTCTGCCTCCCCGCTACCTACTTTTATTCTTTTATTTATTGATTTTTGCTCTCTCGCCCGTCCCTACACGTATTTAGTGTTTGTAGCTCCTGTCGGCTTTGGGGTTGGGGTTTTTTCTGTTTGTTTGTTTTTCGGTATTTTGGTTTGGGTTTGTTTTTTTTTTTTTTCTGCTTTTTGTTTTGGGGTTTTTGTTGTTGTTTCTGTTCTTGTTGTTATTGTTTTTTTGGTTTGTTTTGGTGTTTTTCTTGTTTTGGTTGTTTTTTAAATTATTGTTATTGTTTCCTTTCTTTCTTTTTTTTCTTTTTGTTTTTCTTTTTTTTTTTTTTCTTTTCCTTTTCTCCCCCCTCTCCTCCCGAAGAACTTATTTATTTCTATTTTTCTTCTTGTTCTAAATCAAATCTCCGTGCCGGGGAGGGCTCGGTCTAGCCGGACCCCTAAAACCAGCAGGAGGGCGGGTGGCGGAGCGGGGTTTAACCCCCCGTCGGGGCAGATGAGGGTCCGACCCCCCCTCGGCTGGGCCGGGGCTCGGGGTGGGGGGGGTGGGGGGGGAGAGAGACCCCCACTTGGGTGGGCGGCTTCTTCCCAGCACTCCGGGGGGTGCCACCCCCTCAGAACCCCCCACCCGAGATATTGTCGCAGAAGGAGGATTTCCCCGCGATGGAAGGGGTGACCCGGGGACGATGCTCGGCCCCGGCGGGTCCCCCGGGGCTGTCCCGTACCTGGCGGGGGGGGACGACACGGGACCCCCCGCCGTGGGAGAGCGTGTGCGTGGGGAGCTGCTGCCGGTCACACGCCGGCGTGTGGCACTGCGGGTGACAGCGGGAGGAGAGAGCCCACCCCGCCAGGAGGGACAGGGGTGGCATCCAAAGGTAAACCCGACTTGGCCGCTCTCGGGCTTTTTTTTTGGTGGGGCTGATTTGGGGTTTTTTTGTTTGTTTGGGGGCTTTGGGGGGAGTCTGTTTTTTTTTTCCCCTTCTCTTTTTTCCTATTCCTGGTGGGTTTTTTTTGGAAGAGCGGGGACCTGCCGGGGGCGGCTGTGGCACCGCGGCGAGAGCCGCTGTCCCCCGGCGGCTTCTGTCCGTCTGTCCGTCTGTCCGTCCGTCCGTCCCGCGGCAGCTCTCTGTCAGTCTCTCCGACCCCCGCCAGCTTGTCCTTCCCCAGCAGCTCTCAGTCTGTCTGTCCGTCCGTCCCCCGGCAGTTCTCTGCGTGTCCGTCCGTCCTCCGGCAGTTTGTCCGTCTGTCCGTCCATCCCCCGGCAACTCTCTGTCCGTCTGTCATTCCGTCCGTCCCACGGCGGCAGACGGACGCTGCCCCCTCTCCCCGCACCCCTCCCCCCTCAACCCCCCTCCCGCCTCCCTCCCTCCGCGCAGCTCCGCGGCCGCGGAGCGCTTTTATTGTCCCTAAAAAGCTCAAAAAAAAAGCCGCGGACCCGCTCGGAACAGGAGGGACGAGGCCAAACCAGGGGGCACAGAGCCATCGGAGAAAAACAAAACAAACAACAAAAAAAAACCCCAACCCAAACAACAACAACAAAAAGCTACTTTTACCACTTTTACAGATTTTTTTGGCAATCGGGCAGCGGCTCCGCCCGCGGGTGGCATTAGTGACCCCGCGGCCATGGGGGGGGACACGGGGACACCCGCGGGCACAGGGCGCTGCGCGGGAACAACCAGTTTTGCTAAAGGAGTTACTGGGAAATGAATGCCGGGGTTCGGGCTTCGATTTGCCGGGTGAACTTTGCAGGACCCGGGGAAGGCGGCCAATGACTTTTATAGAGGAAAGAAAAATATTTCAAGTCAGTGACTTCTCCAAGAGGTGAAAATTAACCTCTGACAACAAACGGGGTTTTCCCTCCGCCTTGAACCGAAGGAACTTCTACACTTCAACTTCACCCCGAAAGATCAACTCGTTGGGAAATAACAGCGCCCCGCGGGGAGACTTTCCGGCGTCACAGGAACCTTTTAACACGGCCCGAGCCGAAGCGTTGCCTGGGAGCCCCCCCCGGGAGCCGAACGTCCCCCGGGACCCGAGCATCCCCCCGGAGCCGAGCATCCCCCCGGAGCCGAGCATCCCCCCGGAGCCGAGCATCCCCCCGGGAGCCGAGCATCCCCCCGGAGCCGAGCATCCCCCCCTAGGAACCGAGCATCCCTCCCCGGGAGCCGAGCATCCCCCCCCGGAGCCGAGCATCCCCCCGCTTTCCGTTAGGGCTTCGGCGCGCGCGGGGAGCCCGGGGGGGGGGGTATTCTCCCCTGCGGACCCTGAAGTTCTTCCTCAAGGATTTTCTTCTTGACGCTGTCCGCGGGGGCAATCGGGAGCGGGAGTCCCCGCTCCGGCGCCGGGCAGCGGCACCGCCGCGGGATGGTCGCTGGTGGCGGAGGCGGCTCCGCTCCCGCCCCCGGTACCCCGATACCCCGGTACCCCCGGTACCCCCGGGCCCGGCGGGGGGGGGGACGCGGGGGCCGGTTCGGTCGGGCTCGGCTGTGAAGGGAGGTTGGGGGGGGGGCTGTGTCGCCGCCTCTGCCCGTTTAGAATTAATAGACTGGTTCCAGTGACTCTGCCTCTCTGGGCAGGGGCAGAGAGGAGGTGTTGCTGCCGGCAGCTTCCCGCTCTGCCTGCCCTGCCTGCCCTGCCCTGCCTGCCCCTGCCCTGCCTGCCCCCCGGCCCGCCCCCCCCGCGCTGGCAGGACCAGCCGGGGCCCGGCGAGCGCAGGTTCCGCTGGCTGCGGGCGGCCTGTCCGCTCCTCTCCCCGGGCTGCTCCCG
>NW_028128713.1:0-37000 GCF_965231255.1 Vanellus vanellus | reverse complement strand
GGGGTTCCAGGAGGCAGTGAGGACCAGCATCACTTTTCCCCGCTGGCACCTTTGCTGTGGCAGCAAAAGCTGGACGTTTGTCTTTTTTGCTCCAAACAGCGCCAAAAATGAAAAACGGTGCTTTTCAGGATGGAGTCCACAGGGAAAGCAGAGAGGGCCAAATTGTCTGGGGCATTTGAAGGGGTTCCAGGAGGCAGTGAGGACCAGCATCACTTTTCCCCGCTGGCACCTTTGCTGTGGCAGCAAAAGCTGGACGTTTGTCTTTTTTGCTCCAAACAGCGCCGAAAGCGAAAAAAGGTGCTTTTGAGGATGGAGTCCGCAGGAAAGCAGAGAGGGCCAAATTGTGTGGGGCATTTGACGGGGTTCCAGGAGGCAGTGAGGACCAGCATCACTTTTCCCGCTGGCACCTTTGCTGTGGCAGCAAAAGCTGGACGTTTGTCTTTTTTGCTCCAGAGGGCGCCGAAAGTGAAAACAGGTGCTTTTGAGGATAGAGTGCGCAGGAAAGCAGAGAGGGCCAAATTGTGTGGGGCATTTGAAGGGGTTCCAGGAGGCAGTGAGGACCAGCATCACTTTTCCCCGCTGGCACCTTTGCTGTGGCAGCAAAAGCTGGACGTTTGTCTTTTTTGCTCCGGAGGGCGCCGAAAGTAAAAAAAGGTGCTTTTGAGGATGGAGGCCGCAGGAAAGCAGAGAGGGCCAAATTGTGTGGGGCATTTGAAGGGGTTCCAGGAGGCAGTGAGGACCAGCATCACTTTTTCCCACTGGCACCTTTGCTGTGGCAGCAAAAGCTGGACGTTTGTCTTTTTTGCTCCAAACACCGCCGAAAGTGAAAAACGGTGCTTTTGATGATAGAGTCCGCAGGAAAGCAGAGAGGGCCAAATTGTGTGGGGCATTTGAAGGGGTTCCAGGAGGCAGTGAGGACCAGCATCACTTTTCCCTGCTGGCACCTTTGCTGTGGCAGCAAAAGCTGGACGTTTGTCTTTTTTGCTCCGGAGGGCGCCGAAAGTGAAAAACGGTGCTTTTGAGGATAGAGTCCGCAGGAAAGCAGAGAGGGCCAAATTGTGTGGGGCATTTGAAGGGGTTCCAGGTGGCAGTGAGGACCAGCATCACTTTTCCCCGCTGGCACCTTTGCTGTGGCAGCAAAAGCTGGACGTTTGTCTTTTTTGCTCCGGAGGATGCCGAGAGTGAAAAAAGGTGCTTTTGAGGATGGAGTCCGCAGGAAAGCAGAGAGGGCCAAATTTTCTGGGGCATTTGAAGGGGTTCCAGGAGGCAGTGAGGACCAGCATCACTTTTCCCCGCTGGCACCTTTGCTGTGGCAACAAAAGCTGGTTGTTTGTCTTTTTTTGCTCCAAACAGAGCTGAAAGCGAAAAAAGGTGCTTTTGAGGATGGAGTCCGCAGGAAAGCAGAGAGGGCCAAATTGTCTGGGGCATTTGAAGGGGTTCCAGGGAGGCAGTGAGGACCAGCATCACTTTTCCCCGCTGGCACCTTTGCTGTGGCAGCAAAAGCTGTACCTTTTTCTTTTTTGCTCCGGAGGCTGCCGAGAGTGAAAAAAGGTGCTTTTGAGGCTAGAGTCCGCAGGAAAGCAGAGAGGGCCAAATTGTCTGGGGCATTTGAAGGGGTTCCAGGAGGCAGTGAGGACCAGCATCACTTTTCCCCGCTGGCACCTTTGCTGTGGCAGCAAAAGCTGGACGTTTGTCTTTTTGCTCCGGAGGGCGCAGAAATTTAAAAAAAGGTGCTTTTGAGGATGGAGTCCACAGGAAAGCAGAGAGGGCCAAATTGTGTGGGGCATTTGAAGGGGTTCCAGGAGGCAGTGAGGACCAGCATCACTTTTCCCCGCTGGCACCTTTGCTGTGGCAGCAAAAGCTGGACGTTTGTCTTTTTTGCTCCAAACAGCGGCGAAAATGAAAAACGGTGCTTTTGAGGATAGAGTCCGCAGGAAAGCAGAGAGGGCCAAATTGTGTGGGGCAGTTGAAGGGGTTCCAGGAGGCAGTGAGGACCAGCATCACTTTTCCCCGCTGGCACCTTTGCTGTGGCAGCAAAAGCTGGACGTTTGTCTTTTTTGCTCCAAACAGCGCCGAAAGTGAAAAAAGGTGCTTTTGAGGATGGAGTCCGCAGGAAAGCAGAGAGGTCCAAATTGTCTGGGGCATTTGAAGGGGTTCCAGGAGGCAGTGAGGACCAGCATCACTTTTCCCCGCTGGCACCTTTGCTGTGGCAGCAAAAGCTGGACGTTTGTCTTTTTTGCTCCAAACACCGCCGAAAGTGAAAAAAGGTGCTTTTGAGGATGGAGTCCGCAGGAAAGCAGAGAGGTCCAAATTGTCTGGGGCATTTGAAGGGGTTCCAGGAGGCAGTGAGGACCAGCATCACTTTTCCCCGCTGGCACCTTTGCTGTGGCAGCAAAAGCTGGACGTTTGTCTTTTTTGCTCCGGAGGGCGCCGAAAGTAAAAAAAGGTGCTTTTGAGGATGGAGGCCGCAGGAAAGCAGAGAGGGCCAAATTGTGTGGGGCATTTGAAGGGGTTCCAGGAGGCAGTGAGGACCAGCATCACTTTTTCCCACTGGCACCTTTGCTGTGGCAGCAAAAGCTGGACGTTTGTCTTTTTTGCTCCAAACACCGCCGAAAGTGAAAAACGGTGCTTTTGATGATAGAGTCCGCAGGAAAGCAGAGAGGGCCAAATTGTCTGGGGCAGTTGAAGGGGTTCCAGGAGGCAGTGAGGACCAGCATCACTTTTCCCTGCTGGCACCTTTGCTGTGGCAGCAAAAGCTGGACGTTTGTCTTTTTTGCTCCGGAGGGCGCCGAAAGTGAAAAACGGTGCTTTTGAGTATAGAGTCCGCAGGAAAGCAGAGAGGGCCAAATTGTGTGGGGCATTTGAAGGGGTTCCAGGTGGCAGTGAGGACCAGCATCACTTTTCCCCGCTGGCACCTTTGCTGTGGCAGCAAAAGCTGGACGTTTGTCTTTTTTGCTCCGGAGGATGCCGAGAGTGAAAAAAGGTGCTTTTGAGGATGGAGTCCGCAGGAAAGCAGAGAGGGCCAAATTTTCTGGGGCATTTGAAGGGGTTCCAGGAGGCAGTGAGGACCAGCATCACTTTTCCCCGCTGGCACCTTTGCTGTGGCAACAAAAGCTGGTTGTTTGTCTTTTTTGCTCCAAACAGAGCTGAAAGCGAAAAAAGGTGCTTTTGAGGATGGAGTCCGCAGGAAAGCAGAGAGGGCCAAATTGTGTGGGGCATTTGAAGGGGTTCCAGGAGGCAGTGAGGACCAGCATCACTTTTCCCCGCTGGCACCTTTGCTGTGGCAGCAAAAGCTGTACCTTTTTCTTTTTTGCTCCGGAGGCTGCCGAGAGTGAAAAAAGGTGCTTTTGAGGCTAGAGTCCGCAGGAAAGCAGAGAGGGCCAAATTGTCTGGGGCATTTGAAGGGGTTCCAGGAGGCAGTGAGGACCAGCATCACTTTTCCCCGCTGGCACCTTTGCTGTGGCAGCAAAAGCTGGACGTTTGTCTTTTTGCTCCGGAGGGCGCAGAAATTTAAAAAAAGGTGCTTTTGAGGATGGAGTCCACAGGAAAGCAGAGAGGACCAAATTTTGTGGGGCATTTGAAGGGGTTCCAGGAGGCAGTGAGGACCAGCATCACTTTTCCCCGCTGGCACCTTTGCTGTGGCAGCAAAAGCTGGACGTTTGTCTTTTTTGCTCCAAACAGCGGCGAAAATGAAAAACGGTGCTTTTGAGGATAGAGTCCGCAGGAAAGCAGAGAGGGCCAAATTGTCTGGGGCAGTTGAAGGGGTTCCAGGAGGCAGTGAGGACCAGCATCACTTTTCCCCGCTGGCACCTTTGCTGTGGCAGCAAAAGTTGGACGTTTGTCTTTTTTGCTCCAAACAGCGCCGAAAGTGAAAAAAGGTGCTTTTGAGGATGGAGTCCGCAGGAAAGCAGAGAGGTCCAAATTGTCTGGGGCATTTGAAGGGGTTCCAGGAGGCAGTGAGGACCAGCATCACTTTTCCCCGCTGGCACCTTTGCTGTGGCAGCAAAAGCTGGACGTTTGTCTTTTTTGCTCCAAACACCGCCGAAAGCGAAAACAGGTGCTTTTGAGGATGGAGTCCGCAGGAAAGCAGAGAGGGCCAAATTGTCTGGGGCATTTGAAGGGGTTCCAGGAGGCAGTGAGGACCAGCATCACTTTTCCCCGCTGGCACCTTTGCTGTGGCAGCAAAAGCTGGACGTTTGTCTTCTTTGCTCAGGAGGGCGCCGTAAGTGAAAACAGGTGCTTTTGAGGATAGAGTCCGCAGGAAAGCAGAGAGGGCCAAATTGTCTGGGGCAGGTGAAGGGGTTCCAGGAGGCAGTGAGGACCAGCATCACTTTTCCCCGCTGGCACCTTTGCTGTGGCAGCAAAAGCTGGACGTTTGTCTTTTTTGCTCCGGAGGCTAGCGAGAGTGAAAAAAGGTGTTTTGAGGATGGAGTCCGCAGGAAAGCAGAGAGGGCCAAATTGTCTGGGGCATTTGAAGGGGTTCCAGGAGGCAGTGAGGACCAGCATCACTTTTCCCCGCTGGCACCTTTGCTGTGGCAGCAAAAGCTGGACGTTTGTCTTTTTTGCTCCAAACAGCGCCAAAAATGAAAAACGGTGCTTTTCAGGATGGAGTCCACAGGAAAGCAGAGAGGGCCAAATTGTCTGGGGCATTTGAAGGGGTTCCAGGAGGCAGTGAGGACCAGCATCACTTTTCCCCGCTGGCACCTTTGCTGTGGCAGCAAAAGCTGGACGTTTGTCTTTTTTGCTCCAAACAGCGCCGAAAGCGAAAAAAGGTGCTTTTGAGGATGGAGTCCGCAGGAAAGCAGAGAGGGCCAAATTGTGTGGGGCATTTGAAGGGGTTCCAGGAGGCAGTGAGGACCAGCATCACTTTTCCCCGCTGGCACCTTTGCTGTGGCAGCAAAAGCTGGACGTTTGTCTTTTTTGCTCCAGAGGGCGCCGAAAGTGAAAACAGGTGCTTTTGAGGATAGAGTGCGCAGGAAAGCAGAGAGGGCCAAATTGTGTGGGGCATTTGAAGGGGTTCCAGGAGGCAGTGAGGACCAGCATCACTTTTCCCTGCTGGCACCTTTGCTGTGGCAGCAAAAGCTGGACGTTTGTCTTTTTTGCTCCGGAGGGCGCCGAAAGTAAAAAAAGGTGCTTTTGAGGATGGAGGCCGCAGGAAAGCAGAGAGGGCCAAATTGTGTGGGGCATTTGAAGGGGTTCCAGGAGGCAGTGAGGACCAGCATCACTTTTTCCCACTGGCACCTTTGCTGTGGCAGCAAAAGCTGGACGTTTGTCTTTTTTGCTCCAAACACCGCCGAAAGTGAAAAACGGTGCTTTTGATGATAGAGTCCGCAGGAAAGCAGAGAGGGCCAAATTGTGTGGGGCATTTGAAGGGGTTCCAGGAGGCAGTGAGGACCAGCATCACTTTTCCCCGCTGGCACCTTTGCTGTGGCAGCAAAAGCTGGACGTTTGTCTTCTTTGCTCAGGAGGGCGCCGAAAGTGAAAAAAGGTGCTTTTGAGGATAGAGTCCGCAGGAAAGCAGAGAGGGCCAAATTGTCTGGGGCAGGTGAAGGGGTTCCAGGAGGCAGTGAGGACCAGCATCACTTTTCCCCGCTGGCACCTTTGCTGTGGCAGCAAAAGCTGGACGTTTGTCTTTTTTGCTCCGGAGGCTAGCGAGAGTGAAAAAAGGTGTTTTGAGGATGGAGTCCGCAGGAAAGCAGAGAGGGCCAAATTGTCTGGGGCATTTGAAGGGGTTCCAGGAGGCAGTGAGGACCAGCATCACTTTTCCCCGCTGGCACCTTTGCTGTGGCAGCAAAAGCTGGACGTTTGTCTTTTTTGCTCCAAACAGCGCCAAAAATGAAAAACGGTGCTTTTCAGGATGGAGTCCACAGGAAAGCAGAGAGGGCCAAATTGTCTGGGGCATTTGAAGGGGTTCCAGGAGGCAGTGAGGACCAGCATCACTTTTCCCCGCTGGCACCTTTGCTGTGGCAGCAAAAGCTGGACGTTTGTCTTTTTTGCTCCAAACAGCGCCGAAAGCGAAAAAAGGTGCTTTTGAGGATGGAGTCCGCAGGAAAGCAGAGAGGGCCAAATTGTGTGGGGCATTTGAAGGGGTTCCAGGAGGCAGTGAGGACCAGCATCACTTTTCCCCGCTGGCACCTTTGCTGTGGCAGCAAAAGCTGGACGTTTGTCTTTTTTGCTCCAGAGGGCGCCGAAAGTGAAAACAGGTGCTTTTGAGGATAGAGTGCGCAGGAAAGCAGAGAGGGCCAAATTGTGTGGGGCATTTGAAGGGGTTCCAGGAGGCAGTGAGGACCAGCATCACTTTTCCCCGCTGGCACCTTTGCTGTGGCAACAAAAGCTGGTTGTTTGTCTTTTTTGCTCCAAACAGAGCTGAAAGCGAAAAAAGGTGCTTTTGAGGATGGAGTCCGCAGGAAAGCAGAGAGGGCCAAATTGTCTGGGGCATTTGAAGGGGTTCCAGGAGGCAGTGAGGACCAGCATCACTTTTCCCCGCTGGCACCTTTGCTGTGGCAGCAAAAGCTGGACGTTTGTCTTTTTGCTCCGGAGGGCGCAGAAATTTAAAAAAAGGTGCTTTTGAGGATGGAGTCCACAGGAAAGCAGAGAGGGCCAAATTTTGTGGGGCATTTGAAGGGGTTCCAGGAGGCAGTGAGGACCAGCATCACTTTTCCCCGCTGGCACCTTTGCTGTGGCAGCAAAAGCTGGACGTTTGTCTTTTTTGCTCCAAACAGCGGCGAAAATGAAAAACGGTGCTTTTGAGGATAGAGTCCGCAGGAAAGCAGAGAGGGCCAAATTGTCTGGGGCAGTTGAAGGGGTTCCAGGAGGCAGTGAGGACCAGCATCACTTTTCCCCGCTGGCACCTTTGCTGTGGCAGCAAAAGCTGGACGTTTGTCTTTTTTGCTCCAAACAGCGCCGAAAGTGAAAAAAGGTGCTTTTGAGGATGGAGTCCGCAGGAAAGCAGAGAGGGCCAAATTGTCTGGGGCATTTGAAGGGGTTCCAGGAGGCAGTGAGGACCAGCATCACTTTTCCCCGCTGGCACCTTTGCTGTGGCAGCAAAAGCTGGACGTTTGTCTTTTTTGCTCCAAACACCGCCGAAAGCGAAAACAGGTGCTTTTGAGGATGGAGTCCGCAGGAAAGCAGAGAGGGCCAAATTGTCTGGGGCATTTGAAGGGGTTCCAGGAGGCAGTGAGGACCAGCATCACTTTTCCCCGCTGGCACCTTTGCTGTGGCAGCAAAAGCTGGACGTTTGTCTTCTTTGCTCAGGAGGGCGCCGTAAGTGAAAACAGGTGCTTTTGAGGATAGAGTCCGCAGGAAAGCAGAGAGGGCCAAATTGTCTGGGGCAGGTGAAGGGGTTCCAGGAGGCAGTGAGGACCAGCATCACTTTTCCCCGCTGGCACCTTTGCTGTGGCAGCAAAAGCTGGACGTTTGTCTTTTTTGCTCCGGAGGCTAGCGAGAGTGAAAAAAGGTGTTTTGAGGATGGAGTCCGCAGGAAAGCAGAGAGGGCCAAATTGTCTGGGGCATTTGAAGGGGTTCCAGGAGGCAGTGAGGACCAGCATCACTTTTCCCCGCTGGCACCTTTGCTGTGGCAGCAAAAGCTGGACGTTTGTCTTTTTTGCTCCAAACAGCGCCAAAAATGAAAAACGGTGCTTTTCAGGATGGAGTCCACAGGAAAGCAGAGAGGGCCAAATTGTCTGGGGCATTTGAAGGGGTTCCAGGAGGCAGTGAGGACCAGCATCACTTTTCCCCGCTGGCACCTTTGCTGTGGCAGCAAAAGCTGGACGTTTGTCTTTTTTGCTCCAAACAGCGCCGAAAGCGAAAAAAGGTGCTTTTGAGGATGGAGTCCGCAGGAAAGCAGAGAGGGCCAAATTGTGTGGGGCATTTGACGGGGTTCCAGGAGGCAGTGAGGACCAGCATCACTTTTCCCCGCTGGCACCTTTGCTGTGGCAGCAAAAGCTGGACGTTTGTCTTTTTTGCTCCAGAGGGCGCCGAAAGTGAAAACAGGTGCTTTTGAGGATAGAGTGCGCAGGAAAGCAGAGAGGGCCAAATTGTGTGGGGCATTTGAAGGGGTTCCAGGAGGCAGTGAGGACCAGCATCACTTTTCCCCGCTGGCACCTTTGCTGTGGCAGCAAAAGCTGGACGTTTGTCTTTTTTGCTCCGGAGGGCGCCGAAAGTAAAAAAAGGTGCTTTTGAGGATGGAGGCCGCAGGAAAGCAGAGAGGGCCAAATTGTGTGGGGCATTTGAAGGGGTTCCAGGAGGCAGTGAGGACCAGCATCACTTTTTCCCACTGGCACCTTTGCTGTGGCAGCAAAAGCTGGACGTTTGTCTTTTTTGCTCCAAACACCGCCGAAAGTGAAAAACGGTGCTTTTGATGATAGAGTCCGCAGGAAAGCAGAGAGGGCCAAATTGTGTGGGGCATTTGAAGGGGTTCCAGGAGGCAGTGAGGACCAGCATCACTTTTCCCTGCTGGCACCTTTGCTGTGGCAGCAAAAGCTGGACGTTTGTCTTTTTTGCTCCGGAGGGCGCCGAAAGTGAAAAACGGTGCTTTTGAGGATAGAGTCCGCAGGAAAGCAGAGAGGGCCAAATTGTGTGGGGCATTTGAAGGGGTTCCAGGTGGCAGTGAGGACCAGCATCACTTTTCCCCGCTGGCACCTTTGCTGTGGCAGCAAAAGCTGGACGTTTGTCTTTTTTGCTCCGGAGGATGCCGAGAGTGAAAAAAGGTGCTTTTGAGGATGGAGTCCGCAGGAAAGCAGAGAGGGCCAAATTTTCTGGGGCATTTGAAGGGGTTCCAGGAGGCAGTGAGGACCAGCATCACTTTTCCCCGCTGGCACCTTTGCTGTGGCAACAAAAGCTGGTTGTTTGTCTTTTTTGCTCCAAACAGAGCTGAAAGCGAAAAAAGGTGCTTTTGAGGATGGAGTCCGCAGGAAAGCAGAGAGGGCCAAATTGTCTGGGGCATTTGAAGGGGTTCCAGGAGGCAGTGAGGACCAGCATCACTTTTCCCCGCTGGCACCTTTGCTGTGGCAGCAAAAGCTGTACCTTTTTCTTTTTTGCTCCGGAGGCTGCCGAGAGTGAAAAAAGGTGCTTTTGAGGCTAGAGTCCGCAGGAAAGCAGAGAGGGCCAAATTGTCTGGGGCATTTGAAGGGGTTCCAGGAGGCAGTGAGGACCAGCATCACTTTTCCCCGCTGGCACCTTTGCTGTGGCAGCAAAAGCTGGACGTTTGTCTTTTTGCTCCGGAGGGCGCAGAAATTTAAAAAAAGGTGCTTTTGAGGATGGAGTCCACAGGAAAGCAGAGAGGGCCAAATTGTGTGGGGCATTTGAAGGGGTTCCAGGAGGCAGTGAGGACCAGCATCACTTTTCCCCGCTGGCACCTTTGCTGTGGCAGCAAAAGCTGGACGTTTGTCTTTTTTGCTCCAAACAGCGGCGAAAATGAAAAACGGTGCTTTTGAGGATAGAGTCCGCAGGAAAGCAGAGAGGGCCAAATTGTGTGGGGCAGTTGAAGGGGTTCCAGGAGGCAGTGAGGACCAGCATCACTTTTCCCCGCTGGCACCTTTGCTGTGGCAGCAAAAGCTGGACGTTTGTCTTTTTTGCTCCAAACAGCGCCGAAAGTGAAAAAAGGTGCTTTTGAGGATGGAGTCCGCAGGAAAGCAGAGAGGTCCAAATTGTCTGGGGCATTTGAAGGGGTTCCAGGAGGCAGTGAGGACCAGCATCACTTTTCCCCGCTGGCACCTTTGCTGTGGCAGCAAAAGCTGGACGTTTGTCTTTTTTGCTCCAAACACCGCCGAAAGCGAAAACAGGTGCTTTTGAGGATGGAGTCCGCAGGAAAGCAGAGAGGGCCAAATTGTCTGGGGCATTTGAAGGGGTTCCAGGAGGCAGTGAGGACCAGCATCACTTTTCCCCGCTGGCACCTTTGCTGTGGCAGCAAAAGCTGGACGTTTGTCTTTTTTGCTCAGGAGGGCGCCGTAAGTGAAAACAGGTGCTTTTGAGGATAGAGTCCGCAGGAAAGCAGAGAGGGCCAAATTGTCTGGGGCAGGTGAAGGGGTTCCAGGAGGCAGTGAGGACCAGCATCACTTTTCCCCGCTGGCACCTTTGCTGTGGCAGCAAAAGCTGGACGTTTGTCTTTTTTGCTCCAAACAGCGCCGAAAGTGAAAAACGGTGCTTTTGAGGCTAGAGTCCGCAGGAAAGCAGAGAGGGCCAAATTGTCTGGGGCATTTGAAGGGGTTCCAGGAGGCAGTGAGGACCAGCATCACTTTTCCCCGCTGGCACCTTTGCTGTGGCAGCAAAAGCTGGACGTTTGTCTTTTTTGCTCCAAACACCGCCGAAAGCGAAAAAAGGTGCTTTTGAGGATGGAGTCCGCAGGAAAGCAGAGAGGGCCAAATTGTCTGGGGCATTTGAAGGGGTTCCAGGAGGCAGTGAGGACCAGCATCACTTTTCCCCGCTGGCACCTTTGCTGTGGCAGCAAAAGCTGGACGTTTGTCTTTTTTGCTCCGGAGGGCGCCGAAAGTGAAAACAGGTGCTTTTGAGGATAGAGTCCGCAGGAAAGCAGAGAGGGCCAAATTGTGTGGGGCATTTGAAGGGGTTCCAGGAGGCAGTGAGGACCAGCATCACTTTTCCCCTCTGGCACCTTTGCTGTGGCAGCAAAAGCTGGACATTTGTCTTGTTTGCTCCAAACACCGCCGAAAGCAAAAAAATGTGCTTTTGAGGATGGAGTCCGCAGGAAAGCAGAGAGGGCCAAATTGTCTGGGGCATTTGAAGGGGTTCCAGGAGGCAGTGAGGACCAGCATCACTTTTCCCCGCTGGCACCTTTGCTGTGGCAGCAAAAGCTGGACGTTTGTCTTTTTTGCTCAAAACAGCGCCGAAAGTGAAAAAAGGTGCTTTTGAGGATAGAGTCCGCAGGAAAGCAGAGAGGGCCAAATTGTCTGGGGCATTTGAAGGGGTTCCAGGAGGCAGTGAGGACCAGCATCACTTTTCCCCACTGGCACCTTTGCTGTGGGAGCAAAAGCTGGACGTTTGTCTTTTTTTATCCGGAGGGAGCCGAAAGTGAAAAAAGGTGCTTTTGAGGATAGAGTCGGCAGGAAAGCAGAGAGTGCCAAATTGTGTGGGGCATTTGAAGGGGTTCCAGGAGGCAGTGAGGACCAGCATCACTTTTCCCCGCTGGCACCTTTGCTGTGGCAGCAAAAGCTGGACGTTTGTCTTTTTTGCTCCGGAGGCTGCCGAGAGTGAAAAAAAGGTGCTTTTGAGGATAGATTCCGCAGAAAAGCAGAGAGGGCCAAATTGTCTGGGGCATTTGAAGGGGTTCCAGGAGGCAGTGAGGACCAGCATCACTTTTCCTCGCTGGCACCTTTGCTGTGGCAGCAAAAGCTGGACGTTTGTCTTTTTGGCTACTTAGGCTGCCGAGACTGAAAAAAGGTGCTTTTGAGGATTGAGTCCGCAGGAAAGCAGAGAGGGCCAAATTGTGTGGGGCATTTGAAGGGGTTCCAGGAGGCAGTGAGGACCAGCATCACTTTTCCCCGCTGGCACCTTTGCTGTGGCAGCAAAAGCTGGACGTTTGTCTTTTTTGCTCCAAACACCGCCGAAAGCGAAAAAAGGTGCTTTTGAGGATGGAGTCCGCAGGAAAGCAGAGAGGGCCAAATTGTCTGGGGCATTTGAAGGGGTTCCAGGAGGCAGTGAGGACCAGCATCACTTTTCCCCGCTGGCACCTTTGCTGTGGCAGCAAAAGCTGGACGTTTGTCTTTTTTGCTCCGGAGGGCGCCGAAAGTGAAAACAGGTGCTTTTGAGGATAGAGTCCGCAGGAAAGCAGAGAGGGCCAAATTGTCTGGGGCATTTGAAGGGGTTCCAGGAGGCAGTGAGGACCAGCATCACTTTTCCCCGCTGGCACCTTTGCTGTGGCAGCAAAAGCTGGACATTTGTCTTGTTTGCTCCAAACACCGCCGAAAGCAAAAAAAGGTGCTTTTGAGGATGGAGTCCGCAGGAAAGCAGAGAGGGCCAAATTGTGTGGGGCATTTGAAGGGGTTCCAGGAGGCAGTGAGGACCAGCATCACTTTTCCCCGCTGGCACCTTTGCTGTGGCAGCAAAAGCTGGACGTTTGTCTTTTTTGCTCAAAACAGCGCCGAAAGTGAAAAAAGGTGCTTTTGAGGATAGAGTCCGCAGGAAAGCAGAGAGGGCCAAATTGTGTGGGGCATTTGAAGGGGTTCCAGGAGGCAGTGAGGACCAGCATCACTTTTCCCCACTGGCACCTTTGCTGTGGCAGCAAAAGCTGGACGTTTGTCTTTTTTTATCCGGAGGGAGCCGAAAGTGAAAAAAGGTGCTTTTGAGGATAGAGTCCGCAGGAAAGCAGAGAGTGCCAAATTGTGTGGGGCATTTGAAGGGGTTCCAGGAGGCAGTGAGGACCAGCATCACTTTTCCCCGCTGGCACCTTTGCTGTGGCAGCAAAAGCTGGACGTTTGTCTTTTTTGCTCCGAAGGCTGCCGAGAGTGAAAAAAAGGTGCTTTTGAGGATAGATTCCGCAGAAAAGCAGAGAGGGCCAAATTGTCTGGGGCATTTGAAGGGGTTCCAGGAGGCAGTGAGGACCAGCATCACTTTTCCTCGCTGGCACCTTTGCTGTGGCAGCAAAAGCTGGACGTTTGTCTTTTTGGCTACTTAGGCTGCCGAGACTGAAAAAAGGTGCTTTTGAGGATGGAGTCCGCAGGAAAGCAGAGAGGGCCAAATTGTGTGGGGCATTTGAAGGGGTTCCAGGAGGCAGTGAGGACCAGCATCACTTTTCCCCGCTGGCACCTTTGCTGTGGCAGCAAAAGCTGGACGTTTGTCTTTTTTGCTCCAAACGCCGCCGAAAGCGAAAAAAGGTGCTTTTGAGGATGGAGTCCGCAGGAAAGCAGAGAGGGCCAAATTGTCTGGGGCATTTGAAGGGGTTCCAGGAGGCAGTGAGGACCAGCATCACTTTTCCCCGCTGGCACCTTTGCTGTGGCAGCAAAAGCTGGACGTTTGTCTTTTTTGCTCCAAACACCGCCGAAAGCGAAAAAAGTTGCTTTTGAGGATGGAGTCCGCAGGAAAGCAGAGAGGGCCAAATTGTGTGGGGCATTTGAAGGGGTTCCAGGAGGCAGTGAGGACCAGCATCACTTTTCCCCGCTGGCACCTTTGCTGTGGCAGCAAAAGCTGGACGTTTGTCTTTTTTGCTCCAAACATCGCCGAAAGCGAAAAAAGGTGCTTTTGAGGATGGAGTCCGCAGGAAAGCAGAGAGGGCCAAATTGTGTGGGGCATTTGAAGGGGTTCCAGGAGGCAGTGAGGACCAGCATCACTTTTCCCCGCTGGCACCTTTGCTGTGGCAGCAAAAGCTGGACGTTTGTCTTTTTGGCTACGGAGGCTGCCGAGAGTGAAAACAGGTGCTTTTGAGGCTAGAGTCCGCAGGAAAGCAGAGAGGGCCAAATTGTGTGGGGCATTGGAAGGGGTTCCAGGAGGCAGTGAGGACCAGCATCACTTTTCCCCGCTGGCACCTTTGCTGTGGCAGCAAAAGCTGGACGTTTGTCTCTTTTGCTCCAAACGCCGCCGAAAGCGAAAACAGGTGCTTTTGAGGATGGAGTCCGCAGGAAAGCAGAGAGGGCCAAATTGTCTGGGGCATTTGAAGGGGTTCCAGGAGGCAGTGAGGACCAGCATCACTTTTCCCCGCTGGCACCTTTGCTGTGGCAGCAAAAGCTGGACGTTTGTCTTTTTGGCTACGGAGGCTGCCGAGAGTGAAAACAGGTGCTTTTGAGGCTAGAGTCCGCAGGAAAGCAGAGAGGGCCAAATTGTCTGGGGCGTTTGAAGGGGTTCCAGGAGGCAGTGAGGACCAGCATCACTTTTCCCTGCTGGCACCTTTGCTGTGGCAACAAAAGCTGGACGTTTGTCTTTTTGGCTACGGAGGCTGCCGAGAGTGAAAACAGGTGCTTTTGAGGCTAGAGTCCGCAGGAAAGCAGAGAGGGCCAAATTGTGTGGGGCATTTGAAGGGGTTCCAGGAGGCAGTGAGGACCAGCATCACTTTTCCCCGCTGGCACCTTTGCTGTGGCAGCAAAAGCTGGACGTTTGACATTTTTGCTCCAAACGCCGCCGAAAGCGAAAAAAGGTGCTTTTCAGGATGGAGTCCGCAGGAAAGCAGAGAGGGCCAAATTGTCTGGGGCATTTGAAGGGGTTCCAGGAGGCAGTGAGGACCAGCATCACTTTTCCCCGCTGGCACCTTTGCTGTGGCAGCAAAAGCTGGACGTTTGTCTTTTTTGCTCCAAACACCGCCGAAAGTGAAAAAAGGTGCTTTTGAGGATGGAGTCCGCAGGAAAGCAGAGAGGGCCAAATTGTGTGGGGCATTTGAAGGGGTTCCAGGAGGCAGTGAGGACCAGCATCACTTTTCCCCGCTGGCACCTTTGCTGTGGCAGCAAAAGCTGGACGTTTGACTTTTTCGCTACGGAGGCTGCCGAGAGTGAAAACAGGTGCTTTTGAGGCTAGAGTCCGCAGGAAAGCAGAGAGGGCCAAATTGTGTGGGGCATTGGAAGGGGTTCCAGGAGGCAGTGAGGACCAGCATCACTTTTCCCCGCTGGCACCTTTGCTGTGGCAGCAAAAGCTGGACGTTTGTCTTTTTTGCTCCAAACGCCGCCGAAAGCGAAAAAAGGTGCTTTTGAGGATGGAGTCCGCAGGAAAGCAGAGAGGGCCAAATTGTCTGGGGCATTTGAAGGGGTTCCAAGAGGCAGTGAGGACCAGCATCACTTTTCCCCGCTGGCACCTTTGCTGTGGCAGCAAAAGCTGGACGTTTGTCTTTTTGGCTACAAAGTATGCCGAGAATGAAAACAGGTGCTTCTGAGGCTAGAGTCCGCAGGAAAGCAGAGAGGGCCAAATTGTCTGGGGCATTTGAAGGGGTTCCAGGAGGCAGTGAGGACCAGCATCACTTTTCCCCGCTGGCACCTTTGCTGTGGCAGCAAAAGCTGGACGTTTGACTTTTTTGCTCCAAACGCCGCCGAAAGCGAAAAAAGGTGCTTTTCAGGATGGAGTCCGCAGGAAAGCAGAGAGGGCCAAATTGTCTGGGGCATTTGAAGGGGTTCCAGGAGGCAGTGAGGACCAGCATCACTTTTCCCCGCTGGCACCTTTGCTGTGGCAGCAAAAGCTGGACGTTTGTCTTTTTTGCTCCAAACACCGCCGAAAGTGAAAAAAGGTGCTTTTGAGGATGGAGTCCGCAGGAAAGCAGAGAGGGCCAAATTGTGTGGGGCATTTGAAGGGGTTCCAGGAGGCAGTGAGGACCAGCATCACTTTTCCCCGCTGGCACCTTTGCTGTGGCAGCAAAAGCTGGACGTTTGTCTTTTTTGCTCCAAACAGCGCCGAAAGTGAAAAAAGGTGCTTTTGAGGATAGAGTCCGCAGGAAAGCAGAGAGGGCCAAATTGTGTGGGGCATTTGAAGGGGTTCCAGGAGGCAGTGAGGACCAGCATCACTTTTCCCCGCTGGCACCTTTGCTGTGGCAGCAAAAGCTGGACGTTTGTCTTTTTTGCTCCAAACACCGCCGAAAGCGAAAACAGGTGCTTTTGAGGATGGAGTCCGCAGGAAAGCAGAGAGGGCCAAATTGTCTGGGGCATTTGAAGGGGTTCCAGGAGGCAGTGAGGACCAGCATCACTTTTCCCCGCTGGCACCTTTGCTGTGGCAGCAAAAGCTGGACGTTTGTCTTTTTTGCTCCAAACAGCGCCGAAAGTGAAAAAAGGTGCTTTTGAGGATGGAGTCCGCAGGAAAGCAGAGAGGGCCAAATTGTCTGGGGCATTTGAAGGGGTTCCAGGAGGCAGTGAGGACCAGCATCACTTTTCCCCGCTGGCACCTTTGCTGTGGCAGCAAAAGCTGGACGTTTGTCTTTTTTGCTCCAAACAGCGCCGAAAGTGAAAAACGTTGCTTTTGAGGCTAGAGTCCGCAGGAAAGCAGAGAGGGCCAAATTGTGTGGGGCATTTGAAGGGGTTCCAGGAGGCAGTGAGGACCAGCATCACTTTTCCCCGCTGGCACCTTTGCTGTGGCAGCAAAAGCTGGACGTTTGTCTTTTTTGCTCCAAACGCCGCCGAAAGCGAAAAAAGGTGCTTTTGAGGATGGAGTCCGCAGGAAAGCAGAGAGGGCCAAATTGTCTGGGGCATTGGAAGGGGTTCCAGGAGGCAGTGAGGACCAGCATCACTTTTCCCCGCTGGCACCTTTGCTGTGGCAGCAAAAGCTGGACGTTTGTCTTTTTCGCTACGGAGGCTGCCGAGAGTGAAAACAGGTGCTTTTGAGGCTAGAGTCCGCAGGAAAGCAGAGAGGGCCAAATTGTGTGGGGCATTGGAAGGGGTTCCAGGAGGCAGTGAGGACCAGCATCACTTTTCCCCGCTGGCACCTTTGCTGTGGCAGCAAAAGCTGGACGTTTGTCTTTTTTGCTCCAAACGCCGCCGAAAGCGAAAAAAGGTGCTTTTGAGGATGGAGTCCGCAGGAAAGCAGAGAGGGCCAAATTGTCTGGGGCATTTGAAGGGGTTCCAGGAGGCAGTGAGGACCAGCATCACTTTTCCCCGCTGGCACCTTTGCTGTGGCAGCAAAAGCTGGACGTTTGTCTTTTTGGCTACAAAGGATGCCGAGAGTGAAAACAGGTGCTTTTGAGGCTAGAGTCCGCAGGAAAGCAGAGAGGGCCAAATTGTCTGGGGCATTTGAAGGGGTTCCAGGAGGCAGTGAGGACCAGCATCACTTTTCCCCGCTGGCACCTTTGCTGTGGCAGCAAAAGCTGGACGTTTGTCTTTTTGGCTACGGAGGCTGCCGAGAGTGAAAACAGGTGCTTTTGAGGCTAGAGTCCGCAGGAAAGCAGAGAGGGCCAAATTGTGTGGGGCATTTGAAGGGGTTCCAGGAGGCAGTGAGGACCAGCATCACTTTTCCCCGCTGGCACCTTTGCTGTGGCAGCAAAAGCTGGACGTTTGACTTTTTTGCTCCAAACGCCGCCGAAAGCGAAAAAAGGTGCTTTTGAGGATGGAGTCCGCAGGAAAGCAGAGAGGGCCAAATTGTGTGGGGCATTTGAAGGGGTTCCAGGAGGCAGTGAGGACCAGCATCACTTTTCCCCGCTGGCACCTTTGCTGTGGCAGCAAAAGCTGGACGTTTGTATTTTTTGCTCCAAACACCGCCGAAAGTGAAAAAAGGTGCTTTTGAGGATGGAGTCCGCAGGAAAGCAGAGAGGGCCAAATTGTGTGGGGCATTTGAAGGGGTTCCAGGAGGCAGTGAGGACCAGCATCACTTTTCCCCGCTGGCACCTTTGCTGTGGCAGCAAAAGCTGGACGTTTGTCTTTTTTGCTCCAAACAGCGCCGAAAGTGAAAAAAGGTGCTTTTGAGGATAGAGTCCGCAGGAAAGCAGAGAGGGCCAAATTGTCTGGGGCATTTGAAGGGGTTCCAGGAGGCAGTGAGGACCAGCATCACTTTTCCCCGCTGGCACCTTTGCTGTGGCAGCAAAAGCTGGACGTTTGTCTTTTTTGCTCCAAACACCGCCGAAAGCGAAAACAGGTGCTTTTGAGGATGGAGTCCGCAGGAAAGCAGAGAGGGCCAAATTGTCTGGGGCATTTGAAGGGGTTCCAGGAGGCAGTGAGGACCAGCATCACTTTTCCCCGCTGGCACCTTTGCTGTGGCAGCAAAAGCTGGACGTTTGTCTTTTTTGCTCCAAACACCGCCGAAAGCGAAAACAGGTGCTTTTGAGGATGGAGTCCGCAGGAAAGCAGAGAGGGCCAAATTGTCTGGGGCATTTGAAGGGGTTCCAGGAGGCAGTGAGGACCAGCATCACTTTTCCCCGCTGGCACCTTTGCTGTGGCAGCAAAAGCTGGACGTTTGTCTTTTTTGCTCCAAACAGCGCCGAAAGTGAAAAAAGGTGCTTTTGAGGATGGAGTCCGCAGGAAAGCAGAGAGGGCCAAATTGTCTGGGGCATTTGAAGGGGTTCCAGGAGGCAGTGAGGACCAGCATCACTTTTCCCCGCTGGCACCTTTGCTGTGGCAGCAAAAGCTGGACGTTTGTCTTTTTTGCTCCAAACGCCGCCGAAAGCGAAAAAAGGTGCTTATGAGGATGGAGTCCGCAGGAAAGCAGAGAGGGCCAAATTGTCTGGGGCATTGGAAGGGGTTCCAGGAGGCAGTGAGGACCAGCATCACTTTTCCCCGCTGGCACCTTTGCTGTGGCAGCAAAAGCTGGACGTTTGTCTTTTTCGCTACGGAGGCTGCCGAGAGTGAAAACAGGTGCTTTTGAGGCTAGAGTCCGCAGGAAAGCAGAGAGGGCCAAATTGTGTGGGGCATTGGAAGGGGTTCCAGGAGGCAGTGAGGACCAGCATCACTTTTCCCCGCTGGCACCTTTGCTGTGGCAGCAAAAGCTGGACGTTTGTCTTTTTTGCTCCAAACGCCGCCGAAAGCGAAAAAAGGTGCTTTTGAGGATGGAGTCCGCAGGAAAGCAGAGAGGGCCAAATTGTCTGGGGCATTTGAAGGGGTTCCAGGAGGCAGTGAGGACCAGCATCACTTTTCCCCGCTGGCACCTTTGCTGTGGCAGCAAAAGCTGGACGTTTGTCTTTTTGGCTACAAAGGATGCCGAGAGTGAAAACAGGTGCTTTTGAGGCTAGAGTCCGCAGGAAAGCAGAGAGGGCCAAATTGTCTGGGGCATTTGAAGGGGTTCCAGGAGGCAGTGAGGACCAGCATCACTTTTCCCCGCTGGCACCTTTGCTGTGGCAGCAAAAGCTGGACGTTTGTCTTTTTGGCTACAAAGGCTGCCGAGAGTGAAAACAGGTGCTTTTGAGGCTAGAGTCCGCAGGAAAGCAGAGAGGGCCAAATTGTGTGGGGCATTTGAAGGGGTTCCAGGAGGCAGTGAGGACCAGCATCACTTTTCCCCGCTGGCACCTTTGCTGTGGCAGCAAAAGCTGGACGTTTGACTTTTTTGCTCCAAACGCCGCCGAAAGCGAAAAAAGGTGCTTTTGAGGATGGAGTCCGCAGGAAAGCAGAGAGGGCCAAATTGTGTGGGGCATTTGAAGGGGTTCCAGGAGGCAGTGAGGACCAGCATCACTTTTCCCCGCTGGCACCTTTGCTGTGGCAGCAAAAGCTGGACGTTTGTATTTTTTGCTCCAAACACCGCCGAAAGTGAAAAAAGGTGCTTTTGAGGATAAAGTCCGCAGGAAAGCAGAGAGGGCCAAATTGTGTGGGGCATTTGAAGGGGTTCCAGGAGGCAGTGAGGACCAGCATCACTTTTCCCCGCTGGCACCTTTGCTGTGGCAGCAAAAGCTGGACGTTTGTCTTTTTTGCTCCAAACAGCGCCGAAAGTGAAAAAAGGTGCTTTTGAGGATAGAGTCCGCAGGAAAGCAGAGAGGGCCAAATTGTCTGGGGCATTTGAAGGGGTTCCAGGAGGCAGTGAGGACCAGCATCACTTTTCCCCGCTGGCACCTTTGCTGTGGCAGCAAAAGCTGGACGTTTGTCTTTTTTGCTCCAAACACCGCCGAAAGCGAAAACAGGTGCTTTTGAGGATGGAGTCCGCAGGAAAGCAGAGAGGGCCAAATTGTCTGGGGCATTTGAAGGGGTTCCAGGAGGCAGTGAGGACCAGCATCACTTTTCCCCGCTGGCACCTTTGCTGTGGCAGCAAAAGCTGGACGTTTGTCTTTTTTGCTCCAAACAGCGCCGAAAGTGAAAAAAGGTGCTTTTGAGGATGGAGTCCGCAGGAAAGCAGAGAGGGCCAAATTGTGTGGGGCATTTGAAGGGGTTCCAGGAGGCAGTGAGGACCAGCATCACTTTTCCCCGCTTGCACCTTTGCTGTGGCAGAAAAAGCTGGACGTTTGTCTTTTTTGCTCCGGAGGGCGCCGAAAGTGAAAAACGGTGCTTTTGAGGCTAGAGTCCGCAGGAAAGCAGAGAGGGCCAAATTGTCTGGGGCATTTGAAGGGGTTCCAGGAGGCAGTGAGGACCAGCATCACTTTTCCCCGCTGGCACCTTTGCTGTGGCAGCAAAAGCTGGACGTTTGTCTTTTTTGCTCCAAACGCCGCAGAAAGCGAAAAAAGGTGCTTTTGAGGATGGAGTCCGCAGGAAAGCAGAGAGGGCCAAATTGTCTGGGGCATTTGAAGGGGTTCCAGGAGGCAGTGAGGACCAGCATCACTTTTCCCCGCTGGCACCTTTGCTGTGGCAGCAAAAGCTGGACGTTTGTCTTTTTTCTCCAAACACCGCCGAAAGTGAAAAAAGGTGCTTTTGAGGATGGAGTCCGCAGGAAAGCAGAGAGGGCCAAATTGTCTGGGGCATTTGAAGGGGTTCCAGGAGGCAGTGAGGACCAGCATCACTTTTCCCCGCTGGCACCTTTGCTGTGGCAGCAAAAGCTGGACGTTTGTCTTTTTTGCTCCAAACGCCGCAGAAAGCGAAAAAAGGTGCTTTTGAGGATGGAGTCCGCAGGAAAGCAGAGAGGGCCAAATTGTCTGGGGCATTTGAAGGGGTTCCAGGAGGCAGTGAGGACCAGCATCACTTTTCCCCGCTGGCACCTTTGCTGTGGCAGCAAAAGCTGGACGTTTGTCTTTTTTCTCCAAACACCGCCGAAAGTGAAAAAAGGTGCTTTTGAGGATGGAGTCCGCAGGAAAGCAGAGAGGGCCAAATTGTCTGGGGCATTTGAAGGGGTTCCAGGAGGCAGTGAGGACCAGCATCACTTTTCCCCGCTGGCACCTTTGCTGTGGCAGCAAAAGCTGGACGTTTGTCTTTTTTGCTCCAAACAGCGCCGAAAGTGAAAAACGGTGCTTTTGAGGATAGAGCCCGCAGGAAAGCAGAGAGGGCCAAATTGTCTGGGGCATTTGAAGGGGTTCCAGGAGGCAGTGAGGACCAGCATCACTTTTCCCCGCTGGCACCTTTGCTGTGGCAGCAAAAGCTGGACGTATGTCTTTTTTGCTCCGGAGGCTGCCGAGAGTGAAAAAAGTTGCTTTTGAGGATGGAGTCCGCAGGAAAGCAGAGAGGGCCAAATTGTGTGGGGCATTTGAAGGGGTTCCAGGAGGCAGTGAGGACCAGCATCACTTTTCCCCGCTGGCACCTTTGCTGTGGCAGCAAAAGCTGGACGTTTGTCTTTTTTGCTTTAAACAGCGTCGAAAGTGAAAAAAGGTGCTTTTGAGGATGGGGTCCGCAGGAAAGCAGAGAGGGCCAAATTGTCTGGGGCATTTGAAGGGGTTCCAGGAGGCAGTGAGGACCAGCATCACTTTTCCCCGCTGGCACCTTTGCTGTGGCAGCAAAAGCTGGACGTTTGTCTTTTTGGCTACGGAGGCTGCCGAGAGTGAAAACAGGTGCTTTTGAGGATGGAGTCCGCAGGAAAGCAGAGAGGGCCAAATTGTCTGGGGCATTTGAAGGGGTTCCAGGAGGCAGTGAGGACCAGCATCACTTTTCCCCGCTGGCACCTTTGCTGTGGCAGCAAAAGCTGGACGTTTGTCTTTTTTGCTCCAAACAGCGCCGAAAGCGAAAAAAGGTGCTTTTGAGGATGGAGTCCGCAGGAAAGCAGAGAGGGCCAAATTGTCTGGGGCATTTGAAGGGGTTCCAGGAGGCAGTGAGGACCAGCATCACTTTTCCCCGCTGGCACCTTTGCTGTGGCAGCAAAAGCTGGACGTTTGTCTTTTTTGCTCCAAACCGCGCCGAAAGCGAAAAAAGGTGCTTTTGAGGATGGAGTCCGCAGGAAAGCAGAGAGGGCCAAATTGTGTGGGGCATTTGAAGGGGTTCCAGGAGGCAGTGAGGACCAGCATCACTTTTCCCCGCTGGCACCTTTGCTGTGGCAGCAAAAGCTGGACGTTTGTCTTTTTTGCTCCGGAGGCTGCCGAGAGTGAAAAAAGTTGCTTTTGAGGATGGAGTCCGCAGGAAAGCAGAGAGGGCCAAATTGTGTGGGGCATTTGAAGGGGTTCCAGGAGGCAGTGAGGACCAGCATCACTTTTCCCCGCTGGCACCTTTGCTGTGGCAGCAAAAGCTGGACGTTTGTCTTTTTTGCTCCAAACAGCGCCGAAAATGAAAAACGGTGCTTTTGAGGATAGAGTCCGCAGGAAAGCAGAGAGGGCCAAATTGTCTGGGGCATTTGAAGGGGTTCCAGGAGGCAGTGAGGACCAGCATCACTTTTCCCCGCTGGCACCTTTGCTGTGGCAGCAAAAGCTGGACGTTTGTCTTTTTTGCTCCAAACAGCGCCGAAAATGAAAAACGGTGCTTTTGAGGATAGAGTCCGCAGGAAAGCAGAGAGGGCCAAATTGTCTGGGGCATTTGAAGGGGTTCCAGGAGGCAGTGAGGACCAGCATCACTTTTCCCCGCTGGCACCTTTGCTGTGGCAGCAAAAGCTGGACGTATGTCTTTTTTGCTCCGGAGGCTGCCGAGAGTGAAAAAAGTTGCTTTTGAGGATGGAGTCCGCAGGAAAGCAGAGAGGGCCAAATTGTGTGGGGCATTTGAAGGGGTTCCAGGAGGCAGTGAGGACCAGCATCACTTTTCCCCGCTGGCACCTTTGCTGTGGCAGCAAAAGCTGGACGTTTGTCTTTTTTGCTCCAAATAGCGCCGAAAATGAAAAACGGTGCTTTTGAGGATAGAGTCCGCAGGAAAGCAGAGAGGGCCAAATTGTCTGGGGCATTTGAAGGGGTTCCAGGAGGCAGTGAGGACCAGCATCACTTTTCCCCGCTGGCACCTTTGCTGTGGCAGCAAAAGCTGGACGTTTGTCTTTTTGGCTACGGAGGCTGCCGAGAGTGAAAACAGGTGCTTTTGAGGATGGAGTCCGCAGGAAAGCAGAGAGGGCCAAATTGTGTGGGGCATTTGAAGGGGTTCCAGGAGGCAGTGAGGACCAGCATCACTTTTCCCCGCTGGCACCTTTGCTGTGGCAGCAAAAGCTGGACGTTTGTCTTTTTTGCTCCAAACAGCGCCGAAAGCGAAAAAAGGTGCTTTTGAGGATGGAGTCCGCAGGAAAGCAGAGAGGGCCAAATTGTCTGGGGCATTTGAAGGGGTTCCAGGAGGCAGTGAGGACCAGCATCACTTTTCCCCGCTGGCACCTTTCCTGTGGCAGCAAAAGCTGGACGTTTGTCTTTTTTGCTCCAAACCGCGCCGAAAGCGAAAAAAGGTGCTTTTGAGGATGGAGTCCGCAGGAAAGCAGAGAGGGCCAAATTGTGTGGGGCATTTGAAGGGGTTCCAGGAGGCAGTGAGGACCAGCATCACTTTTCCCCGCTGGCACCTTTGCTGTGGCAGCAAAAGCTGGACGTTTGTCTTTTTTGCTCCGGAGGCTGCCGAGAGTGAAAAAAGTTGCTTTTGAGGATGGAGTCCGCAGGAAAGCAGAGAGGGCCAAATTGTCTGGGTCATTTGAAGGGGTTCCAGGAGGCAGTGAGGACCAGCATCACTTTTCCCCGCTGGCACCTTTGCTGTGGCAGCAAAAGCTGGACGTTTGTCTTTTTTGCTCTAAACAGCGCCGAAAGCGAAAAAAGGTGCTTTTGAGGATGGAGTCCGCAGGAAAGCAGAGAGGGCCAAATTGTCTGGGGCATTTGAAGGGGTTCCAGGAGGCAGTGAGGACCAGCATCACTTTTCCCCGCTGGCACCTTTGCTGTGGCAGCAAAAGCTGGACGTTTGTCTTTTTTGCTCCAAACAGCGCCGAAAGTGAAAAACGGTGCTTTTGAGGATGGAGTCCGCAGGAAAGCAGAGAGGGCCAAATTGTCTGGGGCATTTGAAGGGGTTCCAGGAGGCAGTGAGTACCAGCATCACTTTTCCCCACTGGCACCTTTGCTGTGGCAGCAAAAGCTGGACGTTTGTCTTTTTTTCTCCGGAGGGAGCCGAAAGTGAAAAAAGGTGCTTTTGAGGATAGAGTCCGCAGGAAAGCAGAGAGGGCCAAATTGTCTGGGGCATTTGAAGGGGTTCCAGGAGGCAGTGAGGACCAGCATCACTTTTCCCCGCTGGCACCTTTGCTGTGGCAGCAAAAGCTGGACGTTTGTCTTTTTTGCTCCGGAGGCTGCCGAGAGTGAAAAAAAGGTGCTTTTGAGGATAGATTCCGCAGGAAAGCAGAGAGGGCCAAATTGTGTGGGGCATTTGAAGGGGTTCCAGGAGGCAGTGAGGACCAGCATCACTTTTCCCCGCTGGCACCTTTGCTGTGGCAGCAAAAGCTGGACGTTTGTCTTTTTTGCTCCAAACACCGCCGAAAGCGAAAAAAGGTGCTTTTGAGGATGGAGTCCGCAGGAAAGCAGAGAGGGCCAAATTGTGTGGGGCATTTGAAGGGGTTCCAGGAGGCAGTGAGGACCAGCATCACTTTTCCCCGCTGGCACCTTTGCTGTGGCAGCAAAAGCTGGACGTTTGTCTTTTTTGCTCCAAACACCGCCAAGAGTGAAAAAAGGTGCTTTTGAGGATAGAGTCCGCAGGAAAGCAGAGAGGGCCAAATTGTCTGGGGCATTTGAAGGGGTTCCAGGAGGCAGTGAGGACCAGCATCACTTTTCCCCGCTGGCACCTTTGCTGTGGCAGCAAAAGCTGGACGTTTGTCTTTTTTGCTCCGGAGGCTGCCGAGAGTGAAAACAGGTGCTTTTGAGGCTAGAGTCCGCAGGAAAGCAGAGAGGGCCAAATTGTCTGGGGCATTTGAAGGGGTTCCAGGAGGCAGTGAGGACCAGCATCACTTTTCCCCGCTGGCACCTTTGCTGTGGCAGCAAAAGCTGGACGTTTTTCTTTTTTGCTCCAAACAGCGGCGAAAGCGAAAAAAGGTGCTTTTGAGGATGGAGTCTGCAGGAAAGCAGAGAGGGCCAAATTGTGTGGGGCATTTGAAGGGGTTCCAGGAGGCAGTGAGGACCAGCATCACTTTTCCCCGCTGGCACCTTTGCTGTGGCAGCAAAAGCTGGACGTTTGTCTTTTTTGCTCCAAACAGCGCCGAAAGTGAAAAAAGGTGCTTTTGAGGATGGGGTCCGCAGGAAAGCAGAGAGGGCCAAATTGTCTGGGGCATTTGAAGGGGTTCCAGGAGGCAGTGAGGACCAGCATCACTTTTCCCCGCTGGCACCTTTGCTGTGGCAGCAAAAGCTGGACGTTTGTCTTTTTTTCTCCAAACTGCGCCGAAAGCGAAAAAAGGTGCTTTTGAGGATGGAGTCCGCAGGAAAGCAGAGAGGGCCAAATTGTCTGGGGCATTTGAAGGGGTTCCAGGAGGCAGTGAGGACCAGCATCACTTTTCCCCGCTGGCACCTTTGCTGTGGCAGCAAAAGCTGGACGTTTGTCTTTTTTGCTCCAAACAGCGCCGAAAGCGAAAAAAGGTGCTTTTGAGGATGGAGTCCGCAGGAAAGCAGAGAGGGCCAAATTGTCTGGGGCATTTGAAGGGGTTCCAGGAGGCAGTGAGGACCAGCATCACTTTTCCCCGCTGGCACCTTTGCTGTGGCAGCAAAAGCTGGACGTTTGTCTTTTTTGCTCCAAAGAGCGCCGAAATTGAAAACAGGTGCTTTTGAGGATGGAGTCCGCAGGAAAGCAGAGAGGGCCAAATTGTCTGGGGCATTTGAAGGGGTTCCAGGAGGCAGTGAGGACCAGCATCACTTTTCCCCGCTGGCACCTTTGCTGTGGCAGCAAAAGCTGGACGTTTGTCCTTTTTGCTCCAAACGCCGCCGAAAGCGAAAAAAGGTGCTTTTGAGGCTAGAGTCCGCAGGAAAGCAGAGAGGGCCAAATTGTCTGGGGCATTTGAAGGGGTTCCAGGAGGCAGTGAGGACCAGCATCACTTTTCCCCGCTGGCACCTTTGCTGTGGCAGCAAAAGCTGGACGTTTGTCTTTTTTGCTCCGGAGGGCGCCGAAAGTGAAAAAAGGTGCTTTTGAGGATAGAGTCCGCAGGAAAGCAGAGAGGGCCAAATTGTCTGGGGCATTTGAAGGGGTTCCAGGAGGCAGTGAGGACCAGCATCACTTTTCCCCGCTGGCACCTTTGCTGTGGCAGCAAAAGCTGGACGTTTGTCTTTTTTGCTCCAATCGCCGCCGAAAGCGAAAAAAGGTGCTTTTGAGGATGGAGTCCGCAGGAAAGCAGAGAGGGCCAAATTGTCTGGGGCATTTGAAGGGGTTCCAGGAGGCAGTGAGGACCAGCATCACTTTTCCCCGCTGGCACCTTTGCTGTGGCAGCAAAAGCTGGACGTTTGTCTTTTTTGCTCCAAACAGCGCCGAAAGTGAAAAAAGGTGCGTTTGAGGATAGAGTCCGCAGGAAAGCAGAGAGGGCCAAATTGTCTGGGGCATTTGAAGGGGTTCCAGGAGGCAGTGAGGACCAGCATCACTTTTCCCCGCTGGCACCTTTGCTGTGGCAGCAAAAGCTGGACGTTTGTCTTTTTTGCTCCAAACTGCGCCGAAAGCGAAAAAAGGTGCTTTTGAAAATGGAGTCCGCAGGAAAGCAGAGAGGGCCAAATTGTCTGGGGCATTTGAAGGGGTTCCAGGAGGCAGTGAGGACCAGCATCACTTTTCCCCGCTGGCACCTTTGCTGTGGCAGCAAAACCTGGACGTTTGTCTTTTTTGCTCCAAACACCGCCGAAAGCGAAAAAAGGTGCTTTTGAGGATGGAGTCCGCAGGAAAGCAGAGAGGGCCAAATTGTGTGGGGCATTTGAAGGGGTTCCAGGAGGCAGTGAGGACCAGCATCACTTTTCCCCGCTGGCACCTTTGCTGTGGCAGCAAAAGCTGGACGTTTGTGTTTTTGGCTACAAAGGCTGCCGAGAGTGAAAACAGGTGCTTTTGAGGCTAGAGTCCGCAGGAAAGCAGAGAGGGCGAAATTGTCTGGGGCATTTGAAGGGGTTCCAGGAGGCAGTGAGGACCAGCATCACTTTTCCCCGCTGGCACCTTTGCTGTGGCAGCAAAAGCTGGACGTTTGTCTTTTTGGCTACGGAGGCTGCCGAGAGTGAAAACAGGTGCTTTTGAGGCTAGAGTCCGCAGGAAAGCAGAGAGGGCCAAATTGTGTGGGGCATTTGAAGGGGTTCCAGGAGGCAGTGAGGACCAGCATCACTTTTCCCTGCTGGCACCTTTGCTGTGGCAGCAAAAGCTGGACGTTTGTCTTTTTTGCTCCAAACACCGCCGAAAGCGAAAACAGGTGCTTTTGAGGCTAGAGTACGCAGGAAAGCAGAGAGGGCCAAATTGTCTGGGGCATTTGAAGGGGTTCCAGGAGGCAGTGAGGACCAGCATCACTTTTCCCCGCTGGCACCTTTGCTGTGGCAGCAAAAGCTGGACGTTTGTCTTTTTTGCTCCGGAGGCTGCCGAGAGTGAAAAAAAGGTGCTTTTGAGGATAGATTCCGCAGGAAAGAAGAGAGGGCCAAATTGTGTGGGGCATTTGAAGGGGTTCCAGGAGGCAGTGAGGACCAGCATCACTTTTCCCCGCTGGCACCTTTGCTGTGGCAGCAAAAGCTGGACGTTTGTCTTTTTGGCTACTTAGGCTGACGAGAGTGAAAAAAGGTGCTTTTGAGGATAGAGTCCGCAGGAAAGCAGAGAGGGCCAAATTGTCTGGGGCATTTGAAGGGGTTCCAGGAGGCAGTGAGGACCAGCATCACTTTTCCCCGCTGGCACCTTTCCTGTGGCAGCAAAAGCTGGACGTTTGTCTTTTTTGCTCCAAACGCCGCCGAAAGCGAAAAAAGGTGCTTTTGAGGATGGAGTCCGCAGGAAAGCAGAGAGGGCCAAATTGTGTGGGGCATTGGAAGGGGTTCCAGGAGGCAGTGAGGACCAGCATCACTTTTCCCCGCTGGCACCTTTGCTGTGGCAGCAAAAGCTGGACGTTTGTGTTTTTGGCTACAAAGGCTGCCGAGAGTGAAAACAGGTGCTTTTGAGGCTAGAGTCCGCAGAAAAGCAGAGAGGGCGAAATTGTCTGGGGCATTTGAAGGGGTTCCAGGAGGCAGTGAGGACCAGCATCACTTTTCCCCGCTGGCACCTTTGCTGTGGCAGCAAAAGCTGGACGTTTGTCTTTTTGGCTACGGAGGCTGCCGAGAGTGAAAACAGGTGCTTTTGAGGCTAGAGTCCGCAGGAAAGCAGAGAGGGCCAAATTGTGTGGGGCATTTGAAGGGGTTCCAGGAGGCAGTGAGGACCAGCATCACTTTTCCCCGCTGGCACCTTTGCTGTGGCAGCAAAAGCTGGACGTTTGACTTTTTTGCTCCAAACGCCGCCGAAAGCGAAAAAAGGTGCTTTTCAGGATGGAGTCCGCAGGAAAGCAGAGAGGGCCAAATTGTCTGGGGCATTTGAAGGGTTTCCAGGAGGCAGTGAGGACCAGCATCACTTTTCCCCGCTGGCACCTTTGCTGTGGCAGCAAAAGCTGGACGTTTGTCTTTTTTGCTCCAAACACCGCCGAAAGCGAAAAAAGGTGCTTTTGAGGATGGAGTCCGCAGGAAAGCAGAGAGGGCCAAATTGTCTGGGGCATTTGAAGGGGTTCCAGGAGGCAGTGAGGACCAGCATCACTTTTCCCCGCTGGCACCTTTCCTGTGGCAGCAAAAGCTGGACGTTTGTCTTTTTTGCTCCAAACGCCGCCGAAAGCGAAAAAAGGTGCTTTTGAGGATGGAGTCCGCAGGAAAGCAGAGAGGGCCAAATTGTGTGGGGCATTGGAAGGGGTTCCAGGAGGCAGTGAGGACCAGCATCACTTTTCCCCGCTGGCACCTTTCCTGTGGCAGCAAAAGCTGGACGTTTGTCTTTTTTGCTCCAAACGCCGCCGAAAGCGAAAAAAGGTGCTTTTGAGGATGGAGTCCGCAGGAAAGCAGAGAGGGCCAAATTGTGTGGGGCATTTGAAGGGGTTCCAGGAGGCAGTGAGGACCAGCATCACTTTTCCCCGCTGGCACCTTTGCTGTGGCAGCAAAAGCTGGACGTTTGTGTTTTTGGCTACAAAGGCTGCCGAGAGTGAAAACAGGTGCTTTTGAGGCTAGAGTCCGCAGAAAAGCAGAGAGGGCGAAATTGTCTGGGGCATTTGAAGGGGTTCCAGGAGGCAGTGAGGACCAGCATCACTTTTCCCCGCTGGCACCTTTGCTGTGGCAGCAAAAGCTGGACGTTTGTCTTTTTGGCTACGGAGGCTGCCGAGAGTGAAAACAGGTGCTTTTGAGGCTAGAGTCCGCAGGAAAGCAGAGAGGGCCAAATTGTGTGGGGCATTTGAAGGGGTTCCAGGAGGCAGTGAGGACCAGCATCACTTTTCCCCGCTGGCACCTTTGCTGTGGCAGCAAAAGCTGGACGTTTGACTTTTTTGCTCCAAACGCCGCCGAAAGCGAAAAAAGGTGCTTTTCAGGATGGAGTCCGCAGGAAAGCAGAGAGGGCCAAATTGTCTGGGGCATTTGAAGGGTTTCCAGGAGGCAGTGAGGACCAGCATCACTTTTCCCCGCTGGCACCTTTGCTGTGGCAGCAAAAGCTGGACGTTTGTCTTTTTTGCTCCAAACACCGCCGAAAGCGAAAAAAGGTGCTTTTGAGGATGGAGTCCGCAGGAAAGCAGAGAGGGCCAAATTGTCTGGGGCATTTGAAGGGGTTCCAGGAGGCAGTGAGGACCAGCATCACTTTTCCCCGCTGGCACCTTTCCTGTGGCAGCAAAAGCTGGACGTTTGTCTTTTTTGCTCCAAACGCCGCCGAAAGCGAAAAAAGGTGCTTTTGAGGATGGAGTCCGCAGGAAAGCAGAGAGGGCCAAATTGTGTGGGGCATTGGAAGGGGTTCCAGGAGGCAGTGAGGACCAGCATCACTTTTCCCCGCTGGCACCTTTCCTGTGGCAGCAAAAGCTGGACGTTTGTCTTTTTTGCTCCAAACGCCGCCGAAAGCGAAAAAAGGTGCTTTTGAGGATGGAGTCCGCAGGAAAGCAGAGAGGGCCAAATTGTGTGGGGCATTTGAAGGGGTTCCAGGAGGCAGTGAGGACCAGCATCACTTTTCCCCGCTGGCACCTTTGCTGTGGCAGCAAAAGCTGGACGTTTGTGTTTTTGGCTACAAAGGCTGCCGAGAGTGAAAACAGGTGCTTTTGAGGCTAGAGTCCGCAGAAAAGCAGAGAGGGCGAAATTGTCTGGGGCATTTGAAGGGGTTCCAGGAGGCAGTGAGGACCAGCATCACTTTTCCCCGCTGGCACCTTTGCTGTGGCAGCAAAAGCTGGACGTTTGTCTTTTTTGCTCCAAACAGCGCCGAAAGTGAAAAAAGGTGCGTTTGAGGATAGAGTCCGCAGGAAAGCAGAGAGGGCCAAATTGTCTGGGGCATTTGAAGGGGTTCCAGGAGGCAGTGAGGACCAGCATCACTTTTCCCCGCTGGCACCTTTGCTGTGGCAGCAAAAGCTGGACGTTTGTCTTTTTTGCTCCAAACTGCGCCGAAAGCGAAAAAAGGTGCTTTTGAAAATGGAGTCCGCAGGAAAGCAGAGAGGGCCAAATTGTCTGGGGCATTTGAAGGGGTTCCAGGAGGCAGTGAGGACCAGCATCACTTTTCCCCGCTGGCACCTTTGCTGTGGCAGCAAAACCTGGACGTTTGTCTTTTTTGCTCCAAACACCGCCGAAAGCGAAAAAAGGTGCTTTTGAGGATGGAGTCCGCAGGAAAGCAGAGAGGGCCAAATTGTGTGGGGCATTTGAAGGGGTTCCAGGAGGCAGTGAGGACCAGCATCACTTTTCCCCGCTGGCACCTTTGCTGTGGCAGCAAAAGCTGGACGTTTGTGTTTTTGGCTACAAAGGCTGCCGAGAGTGAAAACAGGTGCTTTTGAGGCTAGAGTCCGCAGGAAAGCAGAGAGGGCGAAATTGTCTGGGGCATTTGAAGGGGTTCCAGGAGGCAGTGAGGACCAGCATCACTTTTCCCCGCTGGCACCTTTGCTGTGGCAGCAAAAGCTGGACGTTTGTCTTTTTGGCTACGGAGGCTGCCGAGAGTGAAAACAGGTGCTTTTGAGGCTAGAGTCCGCAGGAAAGCAGAGAGGGCCAAATTGTGTGGGGCATTTGAAGGGGTTCCAGGAGGCAGTGAGGACCAGCATCACTTTTCCCTGCTGGCACCTTTGCTGTGGCAGCAAAAGCTGGACGTTTGTCTTTTTTGCTCCAAACACCGCCGAAAGCGAAAACAGGTGCTTTTGAGGCTAGAGTACGCAGGAAAGCAGAGAGGGCCAAATTGTCTGGGGCATTTGAAGGGGTTCCAGGAGGCAGTGAGGACCAGCATCACTTTTCCCCGCTGGCACCTTTGCTGTGGCAGCAAAAGCTGGACGTTTGTCTTTTTTGCTCCGGAGGCTGCCGAGAGTGAAAAAAAGGTGCTTTTGAGGATAGATTCCGCAGGAAAGAAGAGAGGGCCAAATTGTGTGGGGCATTTGAAGGGGTTCCAGGAGGCAGTGAGGACCAGCATCACTTTTCCCCGCTGGCACCTTTGCTGTGGCAGCAAAAGCTGGACGTTTGTCTTTTTGGCTACTTAGGCTGACGAGAGTGAAAAAAGGTGCTTTTGAGGATAGAGTCCGCAGGAAAGCAGAGAGGGCCAAATTGTCTGGGGCATTTGAAGGGGTTCCAGGAGGCAGTGAGGACCAGCATCACTTTTCCCCGCTGGCACCTTTCCTGTGGCAGCAAAAGCTGGACGTTTGTCTTTTTTGCTCCAAACGCCGCCGAAAGCGAAAAAAGGTGCTTTTGAGGATGGAGTCCGCAGGAAAGCAGAGAGGGCCAAATTGTGTGGGGCATTGGAAGGGGTTCCAGGAGGCAGTGAGGACCAGCATCACTTTTCCCCGCTGGCACCTTTGCTGTGGCAGCAAAAGCTGGACGTTTGTGTTTTTGGCTACAAAGGCTGCCGAGAGTGAAAACAGGTGCTTTTGAGGCTAGAGTCCGCAGAAAAGCAGAGAGGGCGAAATTGTCTGGGGCATTTGAAGGGGTTCCAGGAGGCAGTGAGGACCAGCATCACTTTTCCCCGCTGGCACCTTTGCTGTGGCAGCAAAAGCTGGACGTTTGTCTTTTTGGCTACGGAGGCTGCCGAGAGTGAAAACAGGTGCTTTTGAGGCTAGAGTCCGCAGGAAAGCAGAGAGGGCCAAATTGTGTGGGGCATTTGAAGGGGTTCCAGGAGGCAGTGAGGACCAGCATCACTTTTCCCCGCTGGCACCTTTGCTGTGGCAGCAAAAGCTGGACGTTTGACTTTTTTGCTCCAAACGCCGCCGAAAGCGAAAAAAGGTGCTTTTCAGGATGGAGTCCGCAGGAAAGCAGAGAGGGCCAAATTGTCTGGGGCATTTGAAGGGTTTCCAGGAGGCAGTGAGGACCAGCATCACTTTTCCCCGCTGGCACCTTTGCTGTGGCAGCAAAAGCTGGACGTTTGTCTTTTTTGCTCCAAACACCGCCGAAAGCGAAAAAAGGTGCTTTTGAGGATGGAGTCCGCAGGAAAGCAGAGAGGGCCAAATTGTCTGGGGCATTTGAAGGGGTTCCAGGAGGCAGTGAGGACCAGCATCACTTTTCCCCGCTGGCACCTTTCCTGTGGCAGCAAAAGCTGGACGTTTGTCTTTTTTGCTCCAAACGCCGCCGAAAGCGAAAAAAGGTGCTTTTGAGGATGGAGTCCGCAGGAAAGCAGAGAGGGCCAAATTGTGTGGGGCATTGGAAGGGGTTCCAGGAGGCAGTGAGGACCAGCATCACTTTTCCCCGCTGGCACCTTTCCTGTGGCAGCAAAAGCTGGACGTTTGTCTTTTTTGCTCCAAACGCCGCCGAAAGCGAAAAAAGGTGCTTTTGAGGATGGAGTCCGCAGGAAAGCAGAGAGGGCCAAATTGTGTGGGGCATTTGAAGGGGTTCCAGGAGGCAGTGAGGACCAGCATCACTTTTCCCCGCTGGCACCTTTGCTGTGGCAGCAAAAGCTGGACGTTTGTGTTTTTGGCTACAAAGGCTGCCGAGAGTGAAAACAGGTGCTTTTGAGGCTAGAGTCCGCAGAAAAGCAGAGAGGGCGAAATTGTCTGGGGCATTTGAAGGGGTTCCAGGAGGCAGTGAGGACCAGCATCACTTTTCCCCGCTGGCACCTTTGCTGTGGCAGCAAAAGCTGGACGTTTGTCTTTTTGGCTACGGAGGCTGCCGAGAGTGAAAACAGGTGCTTTTGAGGCTAGAGTCCGCAGGAAAGCAGAGAGGGCCAAATTGTGTGGGGCATTTGAAAGGGTTCCAGGAGGCAGTGAGGACCAGCATCACTTTTCCCCGCTGGCACCTTTGCTGTGGCAGCAAAAGCTGGACGTTTGACTTTTTTGCTCCAAACGCCGCCGAAAGCGAAAAAAGGTGCTTTTCAGGATGGAGTCCGCAGGAAAGCAGAGAGGGCCAAATTGTCTGGGGCATTTGAAGGGGTTCCAGGAGGCAGTGAGGACCAGCATCACTTTTCCCCGCTGGCACCTTTGCTGTGGCAGCAAAAGCTGGACGTTTGTCTTTTTTGCTCCAAACACCGCCGAAAGCGAAAAAAGGTGCTTTTGAGGATGGAGTCCGCAGGAAAGCAGAGAGGGCCAAATTGTCTGGGGCATTTGAAGGGGTTCCAGGAGGCAGTGAGGGACCAGCATCACTTTTCCCCGCTGGCACCTTTCCTGTGGCAGCAAAAGCTGGACGTTTGTCTTTTTTGCTCCAAACGCCGCCGAAAGCGAAAAAAGGTGCTTTTGAGGATGGAGTCCGCAGGAAAGCAGAGAGGGCCAAATTGTGTGGGGCATTGGAAGGGGTTCCAGGAGGCAGTGAGGACCAGCATCACTTTTCCCCGCTGGCACCTTTGCTGTGGCAGCAAAAGCTGGACGTTTGTGTTTTTGGCTACAAAGGCTGCCGAGAGTGAAAACAGGTGCTTTTGAGGCTAGAGTCCGCAGAAAAGCAGAGAGGGCGAAATTGTCTGGGGCATTTGAAGGGGTTCCAGGAGGCAGTGAGGACCAGCATCACTTTTCCCCGCTGGCACCTTTGCTGTGGCAGCAAAAGCTGGACGTTTGTCTTTTTGGCTACGGAGGCTGCCGAGAGTGAAAACAGGTGCTTTTGAGGCTAGAGTCCGCAGGAAAGCAGAGAGGGCCAAATTGTGTGGGGCATTTGAAGGGGTTCCAGGAGGCAGTGAGGACCAGCATCACTTTTCCCCGCTGGCACCTTTGCTGTGGCAGCAAAAGCTGGACGTTTGACTTTTTTGCTCCAAACGCCGCCGAAAGCGAAAAAAGGTGCTTTTCAGGATGGAGTCCGCAGGAAAGCAGAGAGGGCCAAATTGTCTGGGGCATTTGAAGGGGTTCCAGGAGGCAGTGAGGACCAGCATCACTTTTCCCCGCTGGCACCTTTGCTGTGGCAGCAAAAGCTGGACGTTTGTCTTTTTTGCTCCAAACACCGCCGAAAGTGAAAAAAGGTGCTTTTGAGGATGGAGTCCGCAGGAAAGCAGAGAGGGCCAAATTGTCTGGGGCATTTGAAGGGGTTCCAGGAGGCAGTGAGGACCAGCATCACTTTTCCCCGCTGGCACCTTTGCTGTGGCAGCAAAAGCTGGACGTTTGTCTTTTTTGCTCCAAACACCGCCGAAAGTGAAAAACGGTGCTTTTGAGGCTAGAGTCCGCAGGAAAGCAGAGAGGGCCAAATTGTGTGGGGCATTTGAAGGGGTTCCAGGAGGCAGTGAGGACCAGCATCACTTTTCCCCGCTGGCACCTTTGCTGTGGCAGCAAAAGCTGGACGTTTGTCTTTTTTGCTCCAAACAGCGCCGAAAGCGAAAACAGGTGCTTTTGAGGATGGAGTCCGCAGGAAAGCAGAGAGGGCCAAATTGTCTGGGGCATTTGAAGGGGTTCCAGGAGGCAGTGAGGACCAGCATCACTTTTCCCCGCTGGCACCTTTGCTGTGGCAGCAAAAGCTGGACGTTTGTCTTTTTTGCTCCAAACAGCGCCGAAAGTGAAAAACGGTGCTTTTGAGGATAGAGTCCGCAGGAAAGCAGAGAGGGCCAAATTGTGTGGGGCATTTGAAGGGGTTCCAGGAGGCAGTGAGGACCAGCATCACTTTTCCCCGCTGGCACCTTTGCTGTGGCAGCAAAAGCTGGACGTTTGTCTTTTTTGCTCCGGAGGGCTCCGAAAGTGAAAAAAGGTGCTTTTGAGGATAGAGTCCGCAGGAAAGCAGAGAGGGCCAAATTGTGTGGGGCATTTGAAGGGGTTCCAGGAGGCAGTGAGGACCAGCATCACTTTTCCCCGCTGGCACCTTTGCTGTGGCAGCAAAAGCTGGACGTTTGCCTTTTGGCTACTTAGGCTGACGAGAGTGAAAAAAGGTGCTTTTGAGGATGGAGTCCGCAGGAAAGCAGAGAGGGCCAAATTGTCTGGGGCATTTGAAGGGGTTCCAGGAGGCAGTGAGGACCAGCATCACTTTTCCCCGCTGGCACCTTTGCTGTGGCAGCAAAAGCTGGACCTTTGTCTTTTTTGCTCCAAACGCCGCCGAAAGCGAAGAAAGGTGCTTTTGAGGATGGAGTCCGCAGGAAAGCAGAGAGGGCCAAATTGTCTGGGGCATTTGAAGGGGTTCCAGGAGGCAGTGAGGACCAGCATCACTTTTCCCCGCTGGCACCTTTGCTGTGGCAGCAAAAGCTGGACGTTTGTCTTTTTTGCTCCAAACGCCGCCGAAAGCGAAAAAAGGTGCTTTTGAGGATGGAGTCCGCAGGAAAGCAGAGAGGGCCAAATTGTGTGGGGCATTGGAAGGGGTTCCAGGAGGCAGTGAGGACCAGCATCACTTTTCCCCGCTGGCACCTTTGCTGTGGCAGCAAAAGCTGGACGTTTGTGTTTTTGGCTACAAAGGCTGCCGAGAGTGAAAACAGGTGCTTTTGAGGCTAGAGTCCGCAGAAAAGCAGAGAGGGCGAAATTGTCTGGGGCATTTGAAGGGGTTCCAGGAGGCAGTGAGGACCAGCATCACTTTTCCCCGCTGGCACCTTTGCTGTGGCAGCAAAAGCTGGACGTTTGTCTTTTTGGCTACGGAGGCTGCCGAGAGTGAAAACAGGTGCTTTTGAGGCTAGAGTCCGCAGGAAAGCAGAGAGGGCCAAATTGTGTGGGGCATTTGAAGGGGTTCCAGGAGGCAGTGAGGACCAGCATCACTTTTCCACGCTGGCACCTTTGCTGTGGCAGCAAAAGCTGGACGTTTGACTTTTTTGCTCCAAACGCCGCCGAAAGCGAAAAAAGGTGCTTTTGAGGATGGAGTCCGCAGGAAAGCAGAGAGGGCCAAATTGTGTGGGGCATTTGAAGGGGTTCCAGGAGGCAGTGAGGACCAGCATCACTTTTCCCCGCTGGCACCTTTGCTGTGGCAGCAAAAGCTGGACGTTTGTCTTTTTTGCTCCAAACACCGCCGAAAGTGAAAAACGGTGCTTTTGAGGATAGAGTCCGCAGGAAAGCAGAGAGGGCCAAATTGTCTGGGGCATTTGAAGGGGTTCCAGGAGGCAGTGAGGACCAGCATCACTTTTCCCCGCTGGCACCTTTGCTGTGGCAGCAAAAGCTGGACGTTTTTCTTTTTTGCTCCAAACAGCGCCGAAAGCGAAAACAGGTGCTTTTGAGGATGGAGTCCGCAGGAAAGCAGAGAGGGCCAAATTGTCTGGGGCATTTGAAGGGGTTCCAGGAGGCAGTGAGGACCAGCATCACTTTTCCCCGCTGGCACCTTTGCTGTGGCAGCAAAAGCTGGACGTTTGTCTTTTTTGCTCCAAACAGCGCCGAAAGTGAAAAACGGTGCTTTTGAGGATAGAGTCCGCAGGAAAGCAGAGAGGGCCAAATTGTCTGGGGCATTTGAAGGGGTTCCAGGAGGCAGTGAGGACCAGCATCACTTTTCCCCGCTGGCACCTTTGCTGTGGCAGCAAAAGCTGGACGTTTGTCTTTTTTGCTCCAAACAGCGCCGAAAGTGAAAAAAGGTGCTTTTGAGGATGGAGTCCGCAGGAAAGCAGAGAGGGCCAAATTGTGTGGGGCATTTGAAGGGGTTCCAGGAGGCAGTGAGGACCAGCATCACTTTTCCCCGCTGGCACCTTTGCTGTGGCAGCAAAAGCTGGACGTTTGTCTTTTTTGCTCCGGAGGGCTCCGAAAGTGAAAAAAGGTGCTTTTGAGGATAGAGTCCGCAGGAAAGCAGAGAGGGCCAAATTGTCTGGGGCATTTGAAGGGGTTCCAGGAGGCAGTGAGGACCAGCATCACTTTTCCCCGCTGGCACCTTTGCTGTGGCAGCAAAAGCTGGACGTTTGTCTTTTTTTTTCCGGAGGGAGCCGAGAGTGAAAAAAGGTGCTTT